>NC_040039.1:14666418-14781453 GCF_003713205.1 Coffea eugenioides
GCGAAGGTTCAAGTGTTGATGAACAGAGAACTTTGAGCTTCAATTCGAGGGGTTTAGAGATGTTTTTTCAGGAAATTTTCAAAACGAAATTTGCTCCCCTATGATCACATATGATGCAGAAACAAAGATATCGCTTAATGGATTTCAGATGAAGTCCGAAAACGAAGACGAACAGGGCTGGTTGACCATACTGTTCACTACTTTTGTAAAAAACTTTTTCAGGAGAGTGGATTTGGGTTCCAATTTGAGGAGTTTCTAAAGGTTGTCGACAAAAGCTTCAACACAAAAGTTGTTCATCTATATCTATAGGAAACCCAGAAAAAAGAATCACTCAAATCCAAACTAAAACGAAAGAGAAAAAGCCATTTGAACCTAGCCGGTTCGTCAACCTTTTCCAGATTTTTGCAGAAAAAGATTTCCTCTCTTTTTCTTGCTTTTTCTCTCCCCACACCCCCAGATCCTAGGCGGCTACTCTTCACTCGTTTTCCTCTCCTTGGAAAACCTAAAAGCTGCATTGCTAGCAATTTAAATGGAACAAAAACCCTAAAACCTGAGAAGAATGGTTGGGATCCAAAGAAGTTGGGTTTATGCGGCTTTCTTTGATCCATTTGATTGTTTTGCCATTTCTTGGCAGGTTTTTGGATGATAAGGTGTCCTAAGCTTGGAGGGAAAGAAATGGGAAGCAAAAATGGATCCGAATTGCATCAAAAGCCAGCTGTTGTTCTTGTACTATGGTTGGTTCTTCGCATGAAGAAGGAGAAATCGCGCACATGTAGTGCATGCACGCATGAAGCTGTAAATTAATTTTTTTTTTAAGAAAAGCAAAGAAATGGGCTGATGGAACTTACTTTTCTTCAGGCTTTTGTTTGTGTTTGCATGGGCTGTGGGTAGATTTTGGGGTGGGTTTAAAACAAAACAAAAAGCTTCTATTAAAATCTCCAATTTTGAACATCCATTTTTTTATTTTCTTTCTTTTTGTACAAACCTACAAAACAAAATTTAAAATAATTATTCAAACAAATTAAATGAAAAATGTAGTACACTTAAAATTAAGAGAAATTTAGTGTCTACAGTGTCTTTATTAGGTTCTATCGGAAATGCAACCTTACACACCAAGGTATATATATTTTTGTCGAGCAGGACAAAGTAGGCAAAGTATAATCAATGGTATGTGTGACGTCCCCACTTCTCCCTAAGGCGAACCAAAGGGTATCCGCGGGATGCCTGTCCAACTCTCGCCAGGACTCACGCAAAATCCATTCAAGCTTAATGCAATACTAGGCATCACAACCAGATAAAGTAAAGCCAAATAGTGCGGAAGCTTTCAAACTTAACGATGTTTAACGATTATCCAATCTTTACATCGAATTTCCAGAATACATCTCCAAATCCAAAATAAATAACAACCAAGATGTCTAGTCCAATACATTAGAAATCCTATTACAAAAGTACATCAAAAGGGGGTTCCTTCGAGTCTCATTCCAAGCCCATTTTTGTTAAGAAAAACAAATCTACAGGGTGAGCAAAACGTTCGTGAGACGAAGAACACACATGCAAGCATGTTGTTCAGATAACAATCCCAATTTAACAAGTACAATAATAATATTTCAATGAATGGCACTATAAACGAGAAAAGTAAACAGAAACAATTGAAGGATACAGGAGCTCTCAGGAGCTATTTTTCACTTGCACAATCACGAACCTCCACGAGTTGACACTCCATCAACCGGGTAGGTTATAGTCCGTAGAACTTCACTTATACGATCCCCTTTCACCTTACATACCCCTGTACCGGGCCCGCACGACATTTATGAGGTGATACTCCTCGAGTATGCCAAGCAAGACCTTTCAATATGTCAAACTTCTAATTTCATGGTTCACTAAGGAGCCCGACCAAGCCCAGGCTGGCTCGAGTCCAAGGTTAGCCAGTGAGAGAATTGGGCCTCCCCCCACTGAACATGTAAGAGTCGAGGAGATTCACTCCAATCGACTTATGCAACCATAGCATAAAGTAACACTTAAACACGTCACGCAAATCCACTTAACAAGTCACTTCATGTCACGAAATTCAAGTATATATCATGTATATGAGAACGAGTGTGATAAAGTACACACTCGACTCAGCATTTTCGAAATCTCTATTTTTGATAACACTTAACACTCATCACGTATATCACATAATTCACACACTTGATACTCATCAAATAAACAAAAGAAGAAGTTTCACTGGAAGTTCAGGTGTCCACCGCGGGATCCTCTTGAAGGTCCTCGTGTGAGCCTGAGAAATTAATAATAATCTATCACTCATAAACCCCAATTATTAAGGAAAATTGCACACTTGTGCGATCTAAGAAAATTTCACGAAAATGAGCCTTAATTATTCGTAAATCGAGGTTCAAAAGTGGGGTTTTAAAACACAAGCAAAATCTGATTTTCGTCTTTGAAATCGAGTGTAAAACGATCAAGTGATATCAAAGGAAAAGAGAGAGTTTGAAAAAAAACTCCATTTCCTTTAAGTTATAAATTTTCAGATTTGTTACACCCATTTTGCAAAATCGTATCTCACTCTCTACAAGTCCAAAATTGGAAAATTTGGTGCCGTTGGAAACTACTTCCAAAGTACTAAAAATTTATAGAATGCACTTTCCTATGATTCCAAATGAAAGATACTCAAAATTTGTCTCAAAGTTACTGTTTTAGGCTATCGAGGCAGTTCGAGGTTGATTTTTCGCCAACTTTGGAACTTCGGCAAAATTCACAGAATTGGAACTAGCCTCTCAAATTTGAAATTCATTTAGAGTTGCAATCAAAGTTTAAAACACAACAAGCGGAACAAGAATCAGAGTTTTGAGCACCAAGATATAGTAGCTCAACATTGCTAAAAATTTGAGACAATTATGAAATTTTCAGGTTTAAAGTACCAACTTTGGGATTTTGTTCGAGTATCGAAATGGGCTCGGAATGGCACCAAAATTAGCAGTATTACACTACCATATAAGGGCTATTCCTCTGCCAAATTTCATAGGAAATTTCATTCGGAAAGTTGGTTAACAAAACCATCAAAGTTTCTAAATCTCCAAGGCAAAGCTGCCTTGAACCACTAGTTTTCTTTTTCTCAAACCTTTGGCCAATAAAATGATTAAAACATGTCTCATTTATGCTAACCAGGTCTAATAAGGATCCAAGATACATTTGGTAGGTGATTTAAACCAAGAATTTCGAAGAGCAAGTCTCAAATCAAAATTGGTTACAAATCTGTCCAACATGAGGGTTTTCTCCCACAAAGTCAGTTTCGAATTCTGGTCATAAATCACTCAATTCAACTCGGAATTGAGTGTGGTTGGTGGCATTGAAAACTAGATTCATAAGGTTACAATTTCTTAGAAGAAATCATTTTCAAAATCTGTCCACAACTAGTTCACATTTGAGCATCAATTCGCTGCTCAAAACAGAGCTCTCAGTGTAGATGTGAAACAGGACAGTCATGTTTAAACAATTGGTACGGACTGCTCAGGTGGAATCAGAATGTACATTTTAGACTGTTGGAAATCTGGGAATGTTTAGTTTCCAATGCCACAAACGACACTTGATTTTGACATCGAGGTAAAAAGTTATAGCCAAAACAAGAACACTACCAGAGCAGTTACAGGAAAAATTTCCAATTTTGCTGATTTCCGAAAACACATCATTTGGCCAACCAAATCACGTTATTTTTTTATGAAACTTTCTACACAGTCCACTCAACATATATACATCATAACCAAGTCATTAGAACCACGAAAAATCACTCTAAAGGTCACGGACAACACAGGGGGAGAAATGAAAATTTTCACCTTCACTCCTCTTTGAGTTTCCACCAACAACACAACATTATTCCTCTAAATTAAGCACTAAACCAACATTAATATCATCAAAACATCACAAATCAGTCCATCCAATCATAGTGGGAGTTCATAGAGTCCACACAACATTTTTCAATATAAATAAGGCTACCCACATGCATGCATGAGCTTATAAATGCTATACTACTTCCATAAGACAAGATTTGAGTAGTGGATCATCGCTTACTTCCTTAGATGAACCAAGCAAAAATTTTCGGTCTTAAGGTGCTCAAGAAAATCGTGGAAAGCAGCCCTATTTCCTAGTTTGATGTGGTCTCCAAGTGATTAGCTAGGTGTGGTTAAATTTTGGTGTGATTTGGTGGAGGTTTAGTGAAGAAATGGAGAAGAAATTGGAAGAGCTTTGGTGCTGTTTTTTCTTCCCTTTGGCCGGCTGGTATGGAGCATGAGAGAGAGAGGTTTGATCAAAAATTAAGCTTCCAAGAGAAGCTAAAATGTGTGGCTCAAAATTAAATAAAAGTCAACTCTCTCCTCGCGCGTACACGCGTGCGTTTTGTGCTCGATTTCTCTCGAATTTGTTTCACTAGTGCACTAAACCTCTGATGCACTTGTATTCATACTATTATTATTTACTCTTAATGGTCTAAAAATAATGGTTTTAAATCCCTCAATTTAATTGCACGGGTAAAACGCATACTTCCGATTTTTGGCGATAAAGCGAAATTTTCAAGAAATTCTTATAACGATAGCTTCACTAATTAATACTTGAATACTTAAGTATAAAATTACCTATTTTAAAACTAATGTACAAGTCTCCAATTTTTCAAACTTATAGTACTCTCAAAACGGTTATTGCTTCCAAACGCGCATTCGCTATTCTCACTTAACGAGTTTCCAAAAATTAAATTTTGAAACGAGTCACTTTAAAAATATAATTAAGTTATAAACTCATGTAATTAGGTCTAAAGAGTTTAGAAAATAATATTCGGAGTAAATGGCCAAATAAATAATTAAATAAGTTTGAAATAGAAAGTTAAATAAGTAAATTTTGCGAGTCCTCACATCCTCTCCCCCTTAAGAAAATTTCGTCCTCGAAATTTATCTTGATTGGTGAACAGGTCTGGATACTTTCCTCGAATTGCTTCTTCGACCTCCCAAGTGGCTTCCTCTATTCCAAGATTCCTCCAGAGAACTTTTATCAACGGTATCTGCTTATTTCTCAATTCCTTTACCTTCCTATTCAAAAGCTTTACTGGTTTCTCCTCGTAGGTCAAGGTTTCATCAATTGCAATACTTTCCGGTTGCAAAATGTGTGAAGGGTCTGGATGGTTCTTCTTAAGTATAGACACGTGGAACACATTGTGGATTCGAGATAGACTCGATGGCAATTCCAACTTATATACTACATTCTCCACGCGTTGGATAATCTTATAAGATCCTACAAATCTCGGTTGTAACTTCTTTCCTTTCCCAGACATCAAACTTGCTTTCAGAGGTGTAATCTTAAGAAATACTAGATCTCCAACCGCAAATTCCAAGCCCTTTATTCGGTTATCTGCATAACTCTTTTGACGACTCTGCGCAGTTTGAATTCTCTGGCGTACCAACTTTACTTTCTCATTAGCTTCCTCAATCCAAGGCACTGTAGTCGGGTCTAAAATTTTTCGTTCTCCCACTTCATCCCAACAAATCGGAGACCTACACTTCCGACCATAAAGTGCTTCATACGGAGCCATTTGAATAGAAAAGTGGAAGCTATTATTATAGGCAAATTCCACAAACGTCAAAAACTTACTCCAACTTTCTCCAAAATCCAAAACACAAGTTCTCAATATATCCTCAAGAGTTTGAATTGTCCTCTCAGACTGTCCATCAGTTTGGGGATGATATGTAGTACTGAAGTTTAACTTAGTCCCCAACACTTCCTGCATCTTCTGCCAAAATCTCGAAACAAATCTTGGATCTCTATCGGACACGATACTTACAGGTATTCCATGTAAGCTGATAATCTCATCCAAGTACAACTTAGTTAACTTATTCAATGGGTATTTCATATTGATCGGCAGAAAATGAGCCAATTTGGTCTGTCTATCCACTATCACCCAAATAGCATCATGGCTCCTTTGTATCCTTGGTAATTCGGATACAAAATCCATAGTGATATTCTCCCATTTCCACTCAGGTATTTCTAAAGGTTGCAAAAGTCCTGATGGTTTCTGATGTTCGGCTTTAACCTGTTGACAAATCAAACAGGTCTGAACAAATTGGGCAATCTTTTTCTTCATACTCTCCTACCAATATAAACTTTTCAAGTTTGGGTACATTTTATTCCCTCTAGAGTGTACCGTGAACTTCGATCGGTGTGTCTCTTCTAAAATCTCCTTCTTAAATTTCTCATCGTTTGGCACCACTATCCGATTTCGAAATTTCAAAATACCATTTGATCCCAAGTTAAAATCCGACTTTTCTCTTTTTTCAACTTTTTTTGACCATTTTTGCACTCCGGCGTCCTTTCCCTGAGATTCCTTGATACGTTCCAACAAAGTGGAATTCACTACTATATTCTCCAAAATTACCTTTCTCGGTTCAGGTCTAGGATTCCAATAACTAATTTCCTCTAACAAGTGAAATTTCTTAATCATTAATCCGGCCACTTATACTTGACGACTCAAAATATCGGCCACTACATTGACCTTCCCTGGATGGTACTTTATCGTGCAATCATAATCTTCCAAGAATTCCATCTACCTTCGTTGCCTCAAATTCAACTCTTTTTGCGAAAATACGTACTTAAAACTTTTGTGGTCGGTAAATACCTCGAATGTCACTCCATACAAATAGTGTCTCCATTTCTTTAAGGCAAACACTACAGCCGCTAACTCCAAGTCATGAGTCGGATAATTTCCTTCATGCGGTTTCAATTTCCTAGAGGCGTAGGCTATCACTTTGTCATTTTGCATTAGAACACATCCCAGTCCTTCCTTAGAAGCATCTGTATAGACCACAAAGCTATCCTTTCCATTCGGCAGATCTAACACAGGCGCTCTTGTCAAACGTCTTTTCAATTTTTGGAAACTCTCCTCACACTTAGGATTCCAAACAAACTTCCCACTTTTCTTGGTCAACTCAGTCATGGGTCCAACAATTCTAGAAAAATCTTTAATGAATTTTCGATAATACCCTGCTAATCCAATAAAACTCCGAACCTCAGTAGGGTTTTCCGATCATTTTCACTTTGAAACGGCTTCAACTTTAGTTAGATCCACTTTAATCCCATCCTTAGAAATTATGTGTCCCAAGAAAATCACTTCTTTTAACCAAAACTCACACTTGCTAAACTTATCATACAATTGGTGTTCCCTCAAGGTTTGCAAAACAATTCTCAAGTGCTTCTCATGATCTTCCACATTCTTAGAGTACATTAAAATATCATCAATAAAGACTACCACAAATTGGTTCAAATACGGCCTAAAGACCATGTGCATTAAATCCATGAAAGCAGCAGGTGCATTCGTTAATCCAAAAGGCATTACTGCAAACTCAAAGTGCCCATACCTCGAGTTGAAAGCAGTCTTGGATATATCTTTTTCCAAAATCCTCAATTGATAATAGCTCTATCTCAAATCCAACTTGGAGAATACTACTGTCCCTTGCAATTGGTCAAATAATTAATCAATGTGGGGCAATGGGTACTTATTTTTAATTGTAACATCATTCAAACCTCGGTAATCTATACACAGTCTCAAACTCTCATCCTTCTTCTTAACAAACAAAACCGGAGCTCCCCACGGCGAATCACTTTCCTTTATAAAACACTGTTCCAATAAGTCTTGCAATTGCAGCTTTAATTCCTTCAATTCAGCCGGAGCCATTCTATATGGTGTCTTAGAGATAGTTGCTACTCTCGGAGTTGCCTCAATCTTAAAAGTTATGTTCCTTCCCGAGAGTAAAGATTCTAACTCTTCAGAAAAAACATCCGGATAATCCCTCACTATAGGCATGTCTTCCAATTTCACTTTATCACTAGGAGTGTTGATTAAAAAAGTCAAATAACCCTGAGTTCCTTTACTTAACATTTTTCTAGCCCGGATTCCTGAGATAAATGCAGACGAGACTAATTTACCCCTTACATCCAATTTCAAGATTGCCTCTCTCGGAATGCATAATTCTACAATCTTCTTCTTACAATTCAATTGGACATTGTAACGGGTTAACGAGTCCATTCCCAAGATCACATCATATCCCTTAATTGCTAAACCTATCAGGTCGGCCAGTAATTTTCGCTCTCCAACCCAGATCTCACAATCTCTATATACCAAGTTAGCGATTAGACTTTGATCCCCAGTAGGCGTTTTAACTTCCAAGTCGTAAGGTAATTTAATTGGTTTCAAGTCTATTCCACTCATGAAATTAGGGTTCACAAAAGAATGAGTCGCACTCGAATCAATTAAAATCTTAGCTAAGCGGTAAAAAATAAAAATTGTACCTTCAACCACCTCAGTCACATTAGGTATCTGTTGGTGATCCAATGCATAAAGCCTAGCTGGTACCTTAGGTCGACTCCCTCCAGCACTGGTCTATCTGGAAGTTGACTTTTCTGCCCTCTGAGGGTTACCTCCCAATTTTGGTGCCTTTGGGCAACCTGCGAGCTGGTGTTCTGCACTTGCACAATACAGACATTTCCCTAACTTCCTCCAGCAGTCATTCTCAGAATGGTTAGATTTACCACAATATCCACAGGTAACTTGAGGGGTCACAGCTGAACCACTAGAAGGCGCTCCTCTAACTTGAACCGATCCACTACGACTTCCTCTGGATAAATCTCTCCTAGAAGCTCCAGCGGTCCTTATTCCTCCCATTCCTCTTCCTATTTTGGAAGGCTGTGCGTTCTTACTAGCCTGTCCAGAAGTGTGGCCAGAAAAGTTCCTTTTTCTATTGTGAAAGTCCCTCACTTGCAGTCTCGCGCTCTCAACCCTTTGCGCTTTCTCTAAAGTCTCAGTAAATGTAGAGATTTGGGCCGCGGCCAAACCCTCCTGAATTTCTACATTAAGCCCCTGTACGAACCGTCTTATCCTCCTCCGTTCATTGATCACCAACTCAGGAGCGTACTTAGAAAGTTTAGTAAACTTCCCTTCGTACTCAGCTACACTAAGGGTCCCTTGTTTCAATTTGATAAATCCATCCTCCCTCTTCTCTTGAATCAAAGGCGGAAGGAATTTCTCATTAAACTCTCTCGTGAAATTCTTCCAAGTCCAAGGGGTTTGGACTCTCTCCCATTTTCCTTTTATCATGTCCCACCAAGCACGAGTCAGTCTCTCAAATTGGAAAGCAGCAAAATTCGCTCGCCTATCCTCAGTGTAGACACCAAATTTTTGGTGTAATTTCATTTACTGTTTATTTTTAGTTTTTTATTTATTTATCGTGTTAGTTTTATTCGATTTTTAGTTTTTAGTTTCTAGTTTTATTTTTAAGTCTTTAGCGTAGAATTTCTTGGAGGGAAAAATAAAAAAATGGAAAATGAAGAAAAGAAAAATTAATTAGCATTTCATTGTTTTTTATCTCTTATTCCTAGTTTTTTATATTGTTGTTTTTCTTTATTTAATATTAATTTTGTTATTATTGTATTAGTTAAAAAAAAAAAAAAAAAAAGAGTCACGGCCTGCAAGCTGCATTTTTGCAGCTTGCAAAGGACAGCTCCGTGCGTGCCATTGAAGGGCAGGATGAAGGCAGGGGCAGGCCTTTCATCCTGACCATCCAGTGAAGGGTTGAGGAACTTGGATTCCCATATAAATAGCAAGAGATGCAGCAGCCGCAAAGCAAGGTCGGGGGAAGTGAAAAAAAAAAGAGAAAGAAAAGGGAGGCGGCTGCACATCGGAGGAGGAGACAAGAAAAGAAATACGAGAGATAGGAGGGGAGTGAAAGAGAGAGAGAGGGAACGAAGGAAAAGGGACAGCTAGAATCTTTGAGGGGGATAGAGAGTTTACGGCAAGAAGGGGGAGAGGATAGGATCGGAAAGAAAGAAAAACGGAGGAAGGAAAAACAACGGCTGAGAGCAGGGGGGTTTGGTGGTAACAATTGCTGAGAGGAGGCTGTGAAAGAGCGAGGAACCGAGACACAGAAGGGAGCCATTTTGAGAGATAGAAAACAGGGAGGTTCTGGAGGGTAACGGCGGAAACAAAAGTGGAGGAGAGCTTCGGCAGCTAACGGCAGGAGAAGGATAGAGAGAAAGAGAGTAGCCGCAAGTGAGGGAACGGACAGAGAGCAAAGGTGAGGCTGCAATCTGAGAAGTGAGGAAAAAGCTGAGAAGGCCAAGAAATAGGGGAGAGCTTCATGGGGTTTGTTCACGGTTGAAGGGAAATGGAGAGCTAGGTAGAGCAGGAGGGAAAAATCTGGCCGAGAGAGAAGAGAGAAAAGAGACCACGGCTGAGAAGTTTTGAGAATGGGCCGCTGAGAGTGATAGTTAGCGAGTTGACAAGGGAGTAGTAGGAAAACAGAAAGGAAGAGAGGAGGAGTAAGGGACGAAAGCTGAACGGAGGAAGCTCACCACCACCAGCGTCTGTCTTCTTCATCGAACCCGAGCTTCAAGTCCAAAGGCGAAACAGGTAGTCTTCAACCTTTGTTCTTGCCTATTTTCTTTTCACATAGAATCTGGTTTGTGTAACCAGAGACCCTGGGCTTTTACTTGCATTTCCGTTGCCATAGCTGTGTTTTCTTAACCTTCTTGATGGAAGACCTGCCCATAAGTCATTGGTTTCCTTTCATGTGCACTTTCCGACTCACACTTGTGTTTCTTTTCTGGAATTTGGTTTGAAGCTTGGCAGACGGTCAGGTTTTTTTTGCTGCACTAAGATATTTGTGTGTAGATGTCGGATTGCTGTAACCTTGTTTCCGTGAGAATGAGTGATGTTACAGGGGTCATCTTTCAAACGAAGCTGTGGTTCCTTTCATTTTCATGACATGTCGATTGCCATTAAGACAGAAATTCTGTTTCGCTCATTTGCTGTTTTTGTGCCTAGTGCCGTTTTTTTTCCCACGTTCCTCTTGTTGTAAACAAATCCTCTTGAGTTTGCAAGGTAGGTTCATGCACAACTTGACTATCACAAATTCAGAACTTAGTTGAGAGTTGTGGGAAGGCTTTCTGGTTTGTTGCAGCGATAAATATAGGCCGCTAATGAGCTTTAAGGTTGCCAAAAACTCTTGCTGCACTTTTCTTGTTGTTTCCTTTCTGCTCACCGAGTTATGAACATAAAGTGCTGTTTAATCTTGTGTTGAAGGAAGAAAATGAAATGTTTTGATGTTGAGTCTGCAGTCTTTGAATCCAAGGAAACATAAACTAGCTTGAATGTTGGCTAAGCAAGATAGATTTCCCTAAAAATCCTGAATAGTGGGAGAGTTTTGTTTTGTTTCTTGAATGAAGCTAAGGTCGGCAGTTTTGCTTCTAATTCCAGATTTCTTGAATGAGGCTGGGTTGTTCAGATTTGCATGCATGTTATCCGACTTTTGCTGCCTTAATCTAACAATAGGAGTGTGGTATTAAATTTGGTAATGATTGGAATTGCATCTTGAGGTTTATTTCGGTTCAAAGCTTCCTTGGTGATGCATTTGGTTAAGCACAGCATATCATATGAAAGAAAGGAAACCAGAATTGCATAAGGTCTTCTACGTGATTGCATGCTTATGCATGAAATAATTTCTGAAAATTGCACTTTGACCCCCAAGTTCCCTTTAGTTTCACTATGACCCAATCAAGTGAATAATCTCCTCAATTTGGTCCTTGGTAGTTTTAATTTTACAACTTCATTGCTTGTTTGTTTCAATTGTCTACCATGCTTTGTTTCAATTGCACTTAATTCATGACTTTAGGGGCTTTATGACCAAGTGAGCTTGTGTTTGCCTATTTTCTTTAATTTTCCCAAATAAATTGGTACCTTGACCTTTTTATTATTTTGGAGGGTAAATTAGTAACTTCACCTCATTAGGGCGTCAATTCAAGGGAGGTACACTCTATCCCTCATTTGCACTTCATTTTTTCCTACGTGCTCCTACATGTTATGTGAATATGCATGTCTACTTCGCTTTACTTGCTTCCCTTTAATTCCTTGCGTTTATTTCATTTACTTTACTTTTATTTAAGTTTTTATGGGGTATGTGTACACCTCTTGGCTTGTAATAGATAGGGCTTGGCGAGCTTTCTTGTCCATTTTCCCTTTCCCCCTTTTCTGAGGTATTCATTATGGGGTATGTGTACACCTCTTGGCTTGTAATAGATAGGGCTTGGAGGAGCATTCGATGAAGACCTATCGAAGACGTGTGCCTAGCTAGCAAATGTAATAGTTAGGGCTTTAATTGCCTTATGTGTCTTGCCTGCTTAGTTGTTACATGTTAATTTGCTTTGTTAGGGCCTTGCATCTAGTCGAGCATGCTAAATGTTATGTGCTACGTGTTTACGAGTGTTTTGGCATGTCTACTTGCTTTCATAGCCATGAATGAATGTGATGGATGAATGTACGTTTCCGCTAGTCCAACGCTAGTCGGAATTCATAGATGGGCTAGTCCAACGCTAGACCCTTAGGATTTCCCTTTCGATAGTGCATATTTGCATGTTCACTACATGTCATGCATTTTTCTTAGTTTTATCATTTGGCATGTTCCTCGAACCCCTTTTCCCCTCATTTTAGGATTTTTGCATCTCATACTAGTTATAGGGTTCATTTGCCTGGAGAGTCCCCTTAAATATGGGATATAGACGAGTGTGGCTTTTTCTAAAGCCTTAGCACGCTTGTATCCTCTCTATAAAAGGGCAAATTGAGTCACGATTTAGGTCTCCCCGTACCCAATATGCATGAATTCCCTAGGCTCATGCATTCTCAATCCACTCTATCATCACACTTTCACTTTTGTCTCATTTGCACACATGCACCTTTTTATCACTTTCACTTGCACACGAACACTTTTATCTTCACTCGCACACGAGTACTTTCATCTTCATTTGCACACCGACACTTTCGCACTTTTCTTTAAATTGCATACATGCATTTTTGCCCACTTGCACTTGGAGTATATATTTGCATTCAAAGACATTTGCACACCTCCACTTATATCGTATTTTTATCATTTTTCTCACTTCACACAAACTCACACTTTCACATGGCATGCATTCCACTCATTTTTATGTCATTTAGGATTATGTGACCTCTCCAAAGGATCATTATTGGGCTTCACAATTAATGTGATTGGCACCACTCAACCTTCGAAGAGAAATTTCCCCCAATCCTCCTAGGTCTAGGCTTTTGCATTCATATAGACATATCCAACATGCGATACATACCTTGGGTAGAAAAAGTAGGAAAAATTGGTTTAAGTCACGCAACTAGCCTTGGCTAGGTCGAAGGGGTGCCTTGGATTTTTATCCTTGCCTTCCCCTTCGTCAAATGTGACCCCCGATCCCTCTTTTGGTTACGTAGACCCGAAAGCTCTCTAAAAGGGTTTATTTACTTTTTTTATTCAAAAACAAAAATCATTTTTGGGTGACTTGGTACACCCTAACCCTATACCAAGTGGCGACTCCATTGTTGATACAAAAAACCCTTTTTGAACTTTATATGGCCAAACCGTCGCATTATCAAGTCCCGTGGCCTTTATTTTCATTTTGCACACGTTCACACACACACTACACACTCACATCTCACACCACTACTCACACACCATCACCACACACACACACATTCAAAAAGTGGGGCGCGACACTCAGTATAGTCTAGAGCGGCGAATATGTTAGTCATCCTCTCCAACTAGTTCTCCATTACTTCAGGGTCGGGTTCACCAAGGAATTTAGGTGGATTAAACTTCAAGAACCTCTCTAAGACTCTATCCTCGCTCCTATCCTGTCCCCCAGGTTGGTTAAGCGGTCCAAGACCTTGCCTATCAGCTAAGCGTGCTAGGATGTCAGTCATTCTATTAATGGCAGTAATCACTTGATTACCCTCAATATTTTTCTGTTCTTGGATCGGTCCAGTTGCCGATCCCTGGTCATCCCCATGAGGTTGGACCTGTCTAGTCCCTCGCCCACGGTCTCGACCACTTCTTAGTTTTTCCATTATCCTAGGTATGCCTACTGCAAGCAATAAATCAATTAGGCGAAAAAATACTTAAAACAAGAACCAATCACAAAAACATTGAAAATAATAATAATTTACATTCATTAACACTTCAAGTTTATACAATTAGTAAGTCATGAGGAAGATCACAAAAATATAGCACATAGGTGTCACAAGAGTACTTTTAGTCACAAAAGACTAAAGTAAAAACAAGTGCCTCAAAAGTAGGCCATACAGTCATGCAAAATACAATGGGCTCAGCACTTGTATCACCCCAGCTAATTCTGTCTGCACTAGTGAAAAGGGTCAAAAGAGTCAATCATTAGGGACCTAGTCCACAGTAGGACTACTAGGCGGAATCTCCTCCTCAGGATCCTCCTCCTGATCAGGGCTCTGGACTACATCCATCACCTCATTTACCAGCCTAGTAGCATCAGCCAGAATCCCGGAAGCCCGATCACGGACCTCCTCACCTAGTCTAGTGAGTCGAGCCCTAGTACTCTGGGAATGTCTAATTTCTATTGCCGCAAATGGCACTCGATTTTGACATCGAAGCAAAAAGTTATAGCCAAAACAAGAACACTGCTAGAGCAGATACGGGAAAAATTTCCAGTTTTGCTGATTTCCGAAAACACATCATTTGGCCAATCAAATCACGTTATTTTTTTATGAAACTTTCTACACAACCCACACAACATATATACATCATAACCAAGTCATTAGAACCACGAAAAATCACTCTAAAGGTCACGGACAACACAGGGGCAGAAATGGAAAATTTTCACCTTCACTTCCCTTTGAGTTTCCACCAACAACACAACATTATTCCACTAAATTAAGCACTAAACCAACATTAATATCATCAAAACATGACAAATCAATCCATCTAACCATAGTGGTCGTTCATAGAGCCCACACAACATTTTCTAACATAAATAAGGCTACCCACATGCATGCATGAGCTTATAAATGCTATACTACTTCCATAAGACAAGATTTGAGTAGTGGATCATCACTTACTTCCTTAAATGAACCAAGCAGAAATTTTCGGTCCTAAGGTGCTCAAGAAAATCGTGGAAAGCAGCCTTCTTTCCTAACTTGATGTGGTCTCCAAGTGATTAGCTAGGTGTGGTTAAATTTTGGTGTGATTTGGTGGAGGTTTAGTGAAGAAATGGAGAAGAAATTGGAAGAGCTTTGGTGCTGTTTATTCTTCCCTTTGGCCGGCTGGTATGGAGCATGAGAGAGAGAGGTTTGATAAAAAATTAAGCTTCCAAGAGAAGCTAAAATGTGTGGCCCAAAATTAAGTAAAAATCAACTCTCTCCTCGCGCGTACACGCACGCGTTTTGTGCTCGATTCCTCTCGAGTTTGTTTCACTAGTGCACTAAACCTCTAATGCACTTGTATTCATACTATTATTATTCACTCTTAATGGTCTAAAAATAATTGTCTTAAGTCCCTCAATTTAATCACGCGCGTAAAACACGTACTTCCGATTTTTGTGCGATAAAGCGAAATCCCCAAGAAATTCTTATAACGATAGCTTCACTAATTAATACTTGAATACTTAAGTATAAAATTACCTATTTTAAGACTAATGTACAAGTCTCCAATTTTTCAAGCTTATAGTACTCTCAAAACGGTTATTGCTTCCAAACGCGTATTTACTATTCTCACTTAACGAGTTTCCAAAAATTAAATTTTGAAACGAGTCACTTTAAAAATATATTTAAGTTATAGACCCATGTAATTAGGTCTAAAGAGTTTAGAAAATAATATTCGGAGTAAATGGCCAAGTAAATAATTAAATAAGCTAGAAATAGGAAATTAAATAAGTAAATTTTGCGAGCCCTCACAGTATGGACAAAATTGGAAGAAAATGCTTTTTTCTATTTTGAGGCCATTAAAAGTTTAACTTCGCTGTGATAGAGAGGCAAAGTATGCATTGATTTGGTTGAAAAGGCAAGGTGTGATTACTTCCCGACTACGGGGGAGAAACTGTGGTTAACCCTAAAAAGAATATCTCTGTCAAACATACAAAATATATATCTTTCTTCTCTTGAACATATATTTTTATGCACAAACACATACTTTCTCTTGTACACACAAACGAACACACTTTCTATATTACCATACAGTTTTTCAGTATTACAAAGTAACATGTAGAAAACCGAGTCTTTTGCCATAGTAAACTTCGTGCTAAAAAATATTTCCCAATGTAACGCACTTCCATATTTTATTCCCATTATGATTTTTTATTGCCTTATCATCTCCTATTTGCCATGATGAAAATAAGAAAAGGCCTACTCATCAGTGGAGAAATTCATATTCAATAAAAACTAATAAATCTTTGTAGCTTTTTATTTCAAAGTGTATTCCATCCTACCTTCGTAGTTTATTTGGTATTTAAAATGAAAATTTTTGATAGGTATGAACCATGGAATTATTAATCTGTGTGAATTTCTAAGAGTAATTAATTTTTTTACAAGGTATTGGCCAAAAAAATAAAATGGTTGTAATTGAAAAAAAAAATCCAATGAAAAAGGAAAAGCAAAACTAGTACAAATAGATGAATAGGTGAATGATAATAATGAAATCAAGTATCATAAAAAACAATTGCATCCTAAACATATTGAATTTAGTGAATTGAACAACGGAATAGATGTACGCATGTTATAAACTAATCTTGAAATAATTTAAATTATTAAAATATCAAAACTATGGATGCATAAGGGAGTTTTTTTTTTTTTTTTTTCTAATTAGCCATTCATCATATACATTAACAAGTATTATTCAAGATAGCTCTTGATGTCGTACTCAATTAGAACTATTAACAATTTACCAAGGATAAAATTTATAAATTTTAGTTGGTTGTTTATTAACATTAGGCTTCTTTGAGGAGTTGTATGGCTTGATAAAAGAAAGAAAAGAATGAAAAGAAGAGAGGGCCACAAAATAGAGATGAAAAATGAGAATAATAAAAAATGGGAACAATGAGAATGGTAAGACCCAAAGAGAAATCAAGCATGATTTGTTTTTGGGATTATTTTTTGATAGAAAGGTTAGGGCAAAAAACCTCCTAGATTTATACCATTGCATTAATTCATATACTACGGTTATGCTGAAAATAGAATTACTAAGTGACCACTTAATGTGAAGGGAAGGAAAAAAGGATAGGATAAGACTGGAAGAGTCAAACCCAGAATTTACTGACATTGACTATTAATTTATACAAAAGGGAAAAATGTAAACATGCTCTTGTTGAGAGTCGAACTCAAGACCTCCCGCTTACTAAACGGGTGCTCTAACCAACTGAGCTACGAGAGCAGCCAAAGTTAGCAATCATTAAGTGTTATAAAGATCAAATAAAGCCCGTAACAGTTCATGACCTCCCATTTTTTATGTCAAGGTTTATTTTACACACACAATTGTTGTTTTCGGCTAATTTATATCGGTAGCGTAACGGTTCAACCGCACAATTTGAGGCATATATACTTATACACAATGATTTTGTACATTTTGCGTTCCAATATAAATCAATACCAATAATTTACCAACCATTTTGAATTAATTCGGTGTCATAATCATTGAGGATCCAAATCTAGCACTATTAAAGATCATATTTTCTTATTTTAAAACTTGCCAGAAATTTTAAGTCATTTGTTGTTTTGGCTTCCTCTTTGTTTTCAATATGGCAATCCTGAATACATTCTGTCAGCACTCCAAGCACATTTTTTTAACGCTAAAATGAACGTTTAGAGACAAAAATATTTCACCCAACATGTCACCTACGGCAGCCTGCAATTGTCCGTTCTGAACAAGGCAGGGGCAGTTTAATGGGAACGAGTGGGCGGCTTATCAGTTCTTAGGTGGATGGGCAGAGGGATATCGCAATGGTGGGTTAATACCCTTATCCCTTAAGTAGTCGCTAAAATTAACCAATGAAAGGCCCTTTTCTGATCAAGAAAAGTACCTGAAGAAAGATCAAGGATACATATCTCTTATACCTAACCGGGACTTCTAAAAATTAAACCCTTCATGAGGTAACATTAATAGCACAGCTATAGATGGAGCCTAAGCAAATTCTTTGGTAAGAAAGGTCAAGGCAAACAAGCCTTGAATATATTCCGTTTCATTTCACAGCAAAAGCATGTACAACAGAAAGTCCATCTTCATCTCCCTGCCAACACACTTCATGGAGTTAATTGCCAACCTAGCATTATAATTTTACATCCATCTCTCTCTCTCTCTCTCTCTTCGCATATTGAAGGGTGGACATTTTCTCTATCCGCGACAAATATGCAATCAGCTTGTTTTCTCAAGGGATACAGAGACAGATTATCAGTCCATTGTCAGTGGAATTGGTGTTTGCAATAAAAACCTCGAGAATCATCCATATAGAGCATGCCAAGGCTCCTTGCTGGCCTTAGAAGACTTTGGTGGATTCCACACAACCCTCTCCCTTAAAAAGCAAAGAGATGAGTACTCTGCAAGAAGCTCACCTATCCCATAAATTACCTGCGATGAAAGATAGAAATGAAATTTAAAACACCGAAAGCATATTGAAGCTAAACAGACCAAAAAACTACAGATACTTGTAGAGGGGAAATGCTCTCTCTCTCTCTCTCTCTGAGGCAGGGGTGGTGCGGATGTAGAGGCCCTATTCAACAGTGAAAGTAACACGAATTCTTCACATTCAGAAGGCACAATGCTCTAAGATTGCCCTTAGTACCCAGGCAAAAAATCCATCTACCATCTCATATATGTGAGCTAAACATCTAAAGCAATAAATTATGTGATAGGAGATAATTTATGGCATCATCCATCTTAGACAGCTTAATCTTTAGCAGCAAGAGCTGGTTCAGGCCTTTTGACATTAATATTCGCAGCTGTTAAAGCTTACTGAGTGGCTATACTTGACCCACTCAGCTCGGCCAGCTGCAATTAAGTTAAAATTACATGAAACCATTAACAAATGGCAAACTCCCATCTCATATTAGTGAGCTAAATATCTGAAGGGTTAAATTAAGCGCTAAAGATAATGTATGGCATCATCTATCTTAGCCAGCTTAATCTTTAGCAGCAAGAGCTGGTTCATGCCATTTACTTTAATATTTGCAGCTGTTAGAACTTACTGAGTAGCCATACTTGAGCCAATCAGCTCGGCCAGCTGCAATTAACTTAATATCGCTTGAAACCATTGTACAACAAATGCCAACTACACAATGGTATGTGGATCAACAGGGTATCCATCTTTGTTAAGTTAAGTTCAGTAAGTCATATTTGTCAGGTTAGCAGGACATAAAAAACATGTTTTATGCAGGAAAAAAAGGCTGTTAGAAATCTCAAATGAATTTCTATAGTACACGCAGGTGAAGAACATCTGATCACTAAGCCATACATACCAAAAAACTTTTAATATGCATACACAAGGCAATTCTTCTAGACTATAATT
This sequence comes from Coffea eugenioides, assembly GCF_003713205.1. Classification (NCBI taxonomy): domain Eukaryota; kingdom Viridiplantae; phylum Streptophyta; class Magnoliopsida; order Gentianales; family Rubiaceae; genus Coffea; species Coffea eugenioides. Next base: position 14,685,808 of record NC_040039.1, read on the forward strand.
CTCACGTTTCATAAATAGCCTTGGGCTAGGCGAAAGGCCACAAGCTAGGGTAAAGAACTTAACATTTGAACCATTAAAACATTCATCATCTTCAGAAGGTTGCCATATTAGAAAATACCACAGAAAGCAAATAAACATTTAATATCCATTATAAGTCAATGCCCATATACTTGAGCAGGTTACCACAGAAAAAACACAGAAAGTGAATGAATAGCTAAGTTCAAGAATAAGTATGCTTAATTGCTGCAAGCTGTACTTGATTGAAGAAAATGTACCTCAGGATACTGTTCCAAATTATTACTGTAACTATGCCGAGTATGTTGTCCAACAAGAACAAGGATTGGGATATCTAAGACACGGACAAGGTGAAGCAAGCAGGCCAACTGCTCATGATATATCTGCAATGATTGTGGAGCCTTTTGAATTTTGGAGGCCAAAGCATGTGTTAAATTGTGCAGTTGGCCAAATTCCAATCCGTAAAGAGAAACTTCATAACTTGAGATAGCGTTCTTATTCTCCAGTTTAAGCTTCGACGCCTCCACAAGAAACGGAACTACGAGATTGGGGATGTCTGATGAGGTCCCTCCCAGAAATGATACCAGAACTTCATTCAAAGCACAAGCTAAAAGTGGAGGCTCGGTATGTTCCAGAAGTAAGACAGACACCTAAAGAACATAAAACATACCATTAGACCTAAGTACAAGAAACAACAGGGAATGCACCTTGAATAGGTCAACTCAATAAGTGTTGCATATTTCAGGTAAAGTTTTTAAAGACACAATCACAAATATGCAAAACTAGAACAAAGAGAATATTGAAAAAATATATTCAACCACGTTATCTAAACAATTTTCAGCAGAAAAACACTAGTGATACATTAAGCTGTGGCAAAACTTGGAAGCAACTGAAAACCAAGGAAGTCATCAAAGACGTTAAGCCTTATGAAAAAGAAGGGTAATGCTAGCTCCCTATTTCAAACAAAATGTCTGCATAGGAATGTGTATCTAATGTCGTTCACCTAAATTTGATGCATATATTGAGACTAAGCAATACTCTTCCATTAAACAATATCACATAAGGCACCTTCTTCTCCTTCATCCCTGCCCATTTTCTAGAAGTCCAACTGGCTGCCAATCCGCAGCTGCTACTACACTGAGCAACCTCCTCTGTTTTACTTGGACCCTTCTCCTTCCTAGTCTTACCATTTCAGATAGCATGGGATCTGTGACCAACATTTCTTAGAAGTTTTCGACACCTCGAAGTTAATGAAATCAGAAGAAAAACAGAGGGAGAAAGTATGCAATGCTTATATTAGAACCAATATTAGAACCAATATTAGAACCAATATTGGTGCATCCAATAGATTTTGGTTCTAACCGTGACGTATACTCCCTATCCTTCCTTCTCTTATATCCTTTTTCCCAGTGCAATATTAAGAAAATATTCACACACACACACACACATACACATACAGGAGGCACCCCCACACCCACGCCCCATAGCATTGGCATGGTGTCCTAGTTTAGAAAACTAACGAATATGACACCTAAACACATGTATCCGCTACCACACTTGGGTCCAAGTAATATAGGTTGCCTCCTACCATCCATCTTTTTTTCTACCCTATAAGAGAAGTGCAATGCAACCAAGGACACCCGAGATTCCAACCTCCACAAACTAGCTGCTACTTCTTTCTCCTCTCACTACCGACATCCCAACCCAACTTTTCTTTGTAAATGCTGAAGCCACCTTATCTCCTTCCACCGTCCTGTCCAGCATGACAACTCTTCCTTTCCAGCCTGCCTGCCCTCCTTGAAACCTAGAACCTCAAATCACCATTCTCCCATCCAGCCATCATGAAAACCCCATCTCTCACTTCTTTTGTCCCGCCTTGAGAGAAAGAGAACAGACCTGAAACCTGTATGAAGCTGCTGGCATCGCTAGCCTTCCCTCAAAGTTTTGAAGTTTGTATCACGCCTTCAAATTTGTCCTTTCCAAATCAGACTAGAAGAGAGTCCAGCAAAAACCACGCAAATGCACAGACACAGTGACAGAAATCAAAACATGCTCACCACGCCAACAGAAATTCCTAGAGGTAAACACAAGAGGTGGAGGTACATTTGCTTCCTTCAAGTATGGCTCAGGTTCCTATTCTGGACTAACAGCTCATCGACTTCTTTGCTGGAAACGAATTAGTTGTGTTACATCATAAGTTTCCATTATGAGATGTGTAATACATGAATGGGCAGCAGTGAAATGCATCTACTACAGGCAATTATGATAGTGTTCTCAAATTGCACATGTACAGTACAAGGATCTTATTAACACCGCCTTTCTGCAAGTAGAGAATTAATGAACAAAGAGAATTGAGAACTACAGAGGCTGAAACTGGAAAGGGCCCTGGAAAAACTCAACAACAGCACAATTTCAAAGTGCGCATATTTGATTAAAATTCATTAACCATCTCTTATTTGCTGTTTTCTTTTTCTTTTAAGCAGTGAATTTCTGCCAATGGAACAATAAATTAGCTTAGGACCACCTTAAAATTAGCCTAGAAAAACTTCAACAAATCCACAAATCCCTCAAAACAATACAACTACACACATATTAAGCTAATAGAAAATGCATTACATTTAATTTTGAATCCCTAAAATCCCACGCCGCACACTGATTAATTCAGCATTCAATCCATGCAGTGATAAAACAACAAAAAAAAAAGGAAAATTTATGGCTGCAATATTTTTTAAATTTCTCACAAATAATAAATAAAAAAAAAAACTAAAATAGGAAAAAAAAAAAAGAAGGAAACACTCTAATACAGAATAATACCTCAGATACTCCATTAATATTGAGAAAGTGAATCATATTTCCAGAAGCTTTATGATCTTTGATTCCATACTTTTCCAGCGACAGCTCAAATGACTCTTCCCTATCACAAGAAATATCATCCCAAAATAAAAAAAAAATGTGGATTAAAAAAAAAACACACACACACACACACACACACACACGCTCTTGTACTAAGATTAAGTTATTTGATGTTTAACTTACAATCTTCGGAGATTAGAGTTAGGGTTTGGTTGGAGAGCATTTGCGATTGAAGAAGCGAAGCCGCCGTCGTCGGCGCCGTCCTTAAGTAGCAAGATCACCCTCGTCGCAGCCTTCATTTTTTCCGATGTTTTATGTTCTTTTCTTTAGTAGGAGAACGTAAATGAAGGATCTGGGAGAGGAGCAAATTTAAGCATTCATCCAAGTTTCCAGGGTTTCAATTCAAAACCCAGCCGGTTTAGTGACTTGGTTACCCGAAAACTTGGTCGGGTCAAAAATGACCAGTCCAATGGTAATTAACCAGTCGGGCAACGATTGACGCTATAATTACGAATTACTAGTGATTAAGGCATGTTTTGCATGTGACGACCCCACTTCTCCCAAGGGCGAATCCAAGGGTATCGGCGGACCGCCTGCCTGGCTCGCGCCAGGACTCAAAACTTAAAGCAATAAAAGTTAGGTAAACAAAAACTAGATAAACCACAAGCGTACTATTCACAATAGCCAACTCCGAAAGAGTTCTATTTACATCCCCAAAAGCAGCTAGTCAAACCACTATATTACATTATGATAACAATCAGTAGAAAATAGACCCTAAGGAGGGTCCTTATACAAACCACCAAAACAAAAACAAACATCTTAATTGTCCAACTATTACAAGCAAACCTAACTATACTAGTGAATGTGCCAAGAAATTCCCCGCGTCGTCCCCTGCTAAGGAAAATAAAGGAAACGGGGTAAGCTATATGCTTAGTAAGTAAACAGGGGTAAAACGGTAAATTTCACATTCAACTAAACATATAAAATCCAATTATTTCACATCAATACAGGAATGTAACATCACAATGGTAGGATACGGGTTGGCTCCAAAGCCAAGTCGTTTGCCATGCGTGACCTCCTGTCGACACTCCGTCGACCATAAATAAGGTCCGTAGAACTCCACTTGTACTCCCACCTAACACCTTATCACCCTCACTGGCCAGTCACCTCACAAACTTGCTCGAGCGAACGAAATTGAGCTTGGTTCACAAGCTCGGGTCACAAACTTGGTTCACATACTCGGTGAATCGGATTCACAAACTTGGTGATTTCAAACTAGGTTGGACTAATTTCGACCAAACCCCGGCCGGCTCGAATAGTCCATCCAAGTCTTGAGATCGGCCCACAATTTCAACATTTTTCACGAACTCACGAAAGTCACCCCAAACTCCAAGTTCAAGGGGTTCAAACCCAAAATAATTTATTTAGACATGTCATGTATAAATATGCACGTAAATTAGGGTTTAGGTCGAGTGCGATGAAGTACACCCTCGCCTAGGTACCCTTTCATTCACCTTAAACACATAAGCAAGTTATATACAAAATGGCCCGAATACTTACTCAAAACACAAAAGTAGTACAATAGCAGAAACCACTTCGTGCGTGTTAGCTAGTAGTAGGCCCCACCAGCTCCGCCTAACTCACCACGGTCTGAAATAGAAGATTGCATCACATTATATCACAAACGGCCACAAACATGCCCAAAACAAGCAAAACGGCAAAATCGGCACATTCAAGTGCGGAAACGGCAAAATGGACACACGCGGGCGGGCGGAACGGCAAACGAAAACGGCCAAATCTGCCATCTCAAACCGTTTTGATCAAAAGTTAGGTTAGGAATATCGAATCAAGGTGGGTGAGACACCGTTTCGAAGCTACGAGGAAGGGCTACAACTTTTATTTAAACATCTCAACCCAGATCTCAATAGGTATTGGTCAAAAATGCACAAAATAGTTCCAGCCATTTCATTTTGGTTTACCAAACAGGCCCTGTTTGAAAGACCGTAACTCACGGCTCAGAAATCGGAATCAAGAAATTCCAGAAGCATTAGAAAGCTCATCCATAAGGCTATAACTTCCGTGTTTGGACTAAAAGTTGAATCTGTAGACACCAAATTTTTAAATAATTTTTATTCTTTTTTATTTTTGTTTCAGTAATAATTCTTATCTATTTTTATTTGTTAATTTCGTGACTTTGGTTTTAGACCTTTAGCATTTGTATAGCATTTTATATTATTATTATCTATTGTTTTATTTTGTATTCGTTTTTGCCTTTTAGCTGTTTATTTTTTTTTATTGTAAGACTTTTTAGCATAAAATTTGTCAAAAGAGAAAATTATTCATAAAAAATATGTTTTATTTCCTTTTACTGTTTATTAATTGAAAAAAGGAAAGGAAAAATCATTAATCAAACACAGGAAAAATCTTAGCTTTTTGTTTCATATTTTGTTACTAGTTTTGTACATTTTATTCAAGTTTTTTGTCTAAATTGTTATTGTTGTTTAATTAAGTGATTAAAAAAAAAAGGAAAAGTCCACGTTTTTTGTTTCGGCTGCAGCAGAAAGGAATTGCAGCTGCATTTCTCGGCTATTTGCCTTGGGTTTTGGCTCCGTTCGATCGTCATAGTACGATCCATCTGGCTTAATCTGGAAATCTCAATGGTTGAGTATCAAGAACCATCAGATGGTTCCCCAAAATGCGGCTGGCTTCATCCAAACCATCGTTGAGAGGGTTTAGTTTCTGGGGCCATATATAAAAGAATGAGAGCTGAAGGTGAGGGGCGGGGGAAAAAATCCGGTGAAAGGGGGAGCGAGTGTATGATGGCTGAGGGTGAAAAGGAAAAAAACTAGAGAGCTGGGGTTTAAAAAAGGAAGGAGAGAGCATCTAGTGATGGCTGAAAATCTGGGGAGAAAAAAGAGGTGAATCTGGTGTGGCGGTTAGGTTTTGGAAAAGAAAGCAAGGATAAGGAGTGTGGCGGCTAAGTAGAGAGTGAAACTTGGAAAGGGGAGAACTTCGAAGGGAGAAAAGAGAGGGACTGAGAGTTAGGACTAAAAGTGGAAGCTACGGGCTAGGATATGAAGAGAAGAAACCAAGCAAGAGGAAACCAAAAAGAAGGAGAGGAGCTGCTACTCGAGTCTTCTTTTCATCACTGCTAAAAATCCATCAGAAAATAGCACTGTAGGGTTCCTTTCCCTTTTCTATAGATAATTTTTATCAATAAATCATGAAACTATGCTGAATCATGAATCGGTGAATGTGGTTAAGAGTTGCGATATTGGTTTATGGTTATAGCTCAAAGATGTTGCCTTTTTGTTGTTATTGTGTATGATGGGTATTTTAGGGTTTGAAATTCGTTTGGCGATTGATTATATTTCGTTCCTAGGCTGTGGTTTAGTAGCAAGATCCTAGCTTTGAAAAGAAAGGACATTTACATGGCTTGTCCGTTTGAAATGCTGAATAGGTTGTGAAGAAAAGTGACCTGTTCCGTTTCCATTTTGAATCTGTCTTGGTTTGTTCGGATGTTGGAGTCTTGCTCTGGTTTCGTTGCTGAAGTTTTTTTAATTTGATTGAAATCTGGGGTTTGTTGTCCAGTTAATATGCCATATGCATGTTCAAACCAAGTTTCATCCTCTTGTATCTTCGCTGCATATTTTTTAAGGTGACTGCATTTGTGAGTTTGCTGAGAAGAAGTAAATGTTTTCGAGCAAAAATTGAAGTTTCTTGCACTTATTTTCGATTGTCGAAGTTGGTAGATTTTGTTTGAGCTTCTTCACACACAAACACATTTAGGTGAATAACTAAAGGCTGTTTTGCTGAAGTTCAAACCATTAGGAAAAGTTGCATCAACCCAGATTTTGCAGAAGGTCGCGTGACTGAGTTCTCTTTGCTCCTCCGTGATTATATTTTTCTTTTGTGGGGGTTAGCGCGCACTTTTCTTTCACCATATTTGAAATGGGGCGACCTGTTATGCTTAAGAAGAACCCATGAGTGTGCAGCCGTTTTGACAAGCCTTTTGTTTGTTGAAGTTTTCGATTTGGGCTTGAAGTCTGTGATGTTCAGTTGGTATACTATGTGTACGTTCATCACAAGTTTCTTTTCTTTCTCATCTTTGCTGCATTTTTTTACGTTGGTTGCATCATGGAATGTGTCGGAAATAGGTAATTGTATTTGGGTAATTGTTAGCAACATGGGCTCGGAGTCATTGCTTTTGTATTTAGTTGGGTTTGGATGGAAAAATTGCATCACCATGAACACAACAATGGTAGAAAATGATAGCTGGAAAATTTTCAGAATGTTATTTCGATGCTTGCATCCCCTTTTTCTCTAATTTTTTGTGTTTAAATCCAGGAATTTCATGTTGCAAAGTGAGAAGTTTAGGTGGTAGTTTTGTTTGTTTTAGTTCAAATGGGACTTGACTGTGTTTGCAAGATGGGTTTGTGAATGCCGCACGTTGCATTGGAAGGAAACCAGAAAGGAGAAAGCTACAAAAGCTTCGTGATCGTATTCTGAGGTTCCTCTTGCATGTTTGGATGTTAAATTCCAGTGGTCTTACTGTTTAGATTAAAGCTTTGATGTTTGGTTGAAAGGGTTTGCTCAAAATTGTGTTTTGAGGCTGAAGTCCGCATTTGAAAATGAAAGTTGCAGCTGGTTTTTTGGGTTGCAGAAAGCTTCATCAGCCGCCAAAAGCTTGTGTTGCAGAAGCTTTCTTCGTAAAAACTTGCATGAACTTGCATGGAAATTTTCTGAAAATTGCACTTTGGCCCTCCAAGTCTCCCTTTGTTCCCTTATAGCCTAGAAACTTGGGAAAGTTAATCAATTTTGCCCCCTTTAACATGTTGTTTTCCCTTGGTTTGCTTTCATGTGATTATTGAACAAACATGCATGAGCTTTTGGGATGAATTTTGGAGGTTTCATAGCTTTTAAGAGATTTATGACTTTAATTTCGTTTTTCTTTAGTAAGATTTTGGAGTCTTTGGTGTTTAATCCTAGCGAATTGACTTTCATTTATTTTTATGTGATTTTTATCTTTTGATTGGGGGGTCTCACCTTAGGTCCTTAATTTTGTTTCTATTCCCCGCTAGACTCTTAATTTTTATGGTAATAATAAATTGATCCCTTGAATCTTCTTTAATCCTTTAAACAAGATCCTTGTTTCGTTTTAATTGGATGAATAGGGGTTGTTTAAATCATTTTTGAATGCTTTGTTTAGTTATTCAATTTTATATTTATTTTATTCCTTGAGATTTTGTTAATTAAAGTGATGCTTTAACCCTTTTGGTTATTTTGGAGGGTAAATATGTAATTCCACTTCATTAGGGCCCCAACTCAAGGGAGGTACACCCTATCTCTTAGTTTCTTACTTTATTTGACCCTATGTGTACTTATGTGATTTATGTGTTTAATTACATGCCTTTTGACTGTTTTCATTTTATTTATTTATTCGCTTTAGTCGTCTTAATTTCGTATATTTATTTTGGTGCCTTTTGATTATTTGAAAGACATTTAAATGCCAAGTTGTAATAGTTAGGTTTATTTTATTTATTTTCATTTTTCCCCGTTAGATTGTAGTAGGCCCCCTCTCAAATGTAATAGCTAGGATTTTATTCGTTTCTTTTCGTGTGTGTGATTTGCATGCTTACGTGCTATGTGTTACCGCTTTTTTAGGGCCTTGCATTTAGATATCATGACTATGTGTTATGTGTTTATGTGATATCATGTGTTTACTCGCTTTATTATGTTTTTATGAGATTATAATTAATGTGTGACGTTATCACACTAGTCCAACGCTAGTTGTGATCCATTTCTCGATACCACACTAGTCCAAAGCTAGCTGTGGTTTCCTTGTTCGATTTCTCACTAGTCCAACGCTAATGAGAAAGTAGAAACATGGGCTAGTCCAACGCTAGACCCTTAGGAGCCCTTCGCGCGTTAGATCATGATTGCATGATAAAATCACTTCATCTCATGTATTTTTTTCACTTTTTAGGGTCTTTTATCATTTTTTGCATGTCTCCCTTACACATATATCCCTTCCCCATATTTTCCCTTATATGTATATTACTTACTCCTTTTGTATGAAACATGGCATTAGACTTGCATTTCATATAAGCATTAGAATTAGGTTAAATCACTTGCTTGGTTAGATAGGAAAACCCCCATTGAATATGGGATATGGACGAATTTGGCTTTCTAGCCTTAGCACGCTTGTATTCCCTCTATTAAAAAGGAAAATTGAGTCACGAACATTAGTCCCCCGTACCCGACATGATGCATTCCTTTAAGACACGTACATTTCTATAATTATTTTATCCTTTCCCCTTTCTTAGATTCTCATATTGTTGCATTATTCATGACTTCTCCGAAGGGTCATCATTGGGAATCACAATTAATGTGATTGGCACCATTCAAGTTTTGAAGAAAATTTTGCCCCCCGATACCCCCTAGGTCTAGGGTTTACATTCATATAGTACGTCCAAATGTGATAAATCTTTAGGTTTAAAATAAGAAAAAATTTTGACTAAGTCGCGCAACTAGCCTTGGCTAGATCGAAAGGGTGCCTTGAGTTCTTATCCTTGCCTTTCCTTTCTTCAAATGTGACTCCCGAATCTTTTTCGTTGGTTTACGTAGACTAGGAGTCATTTAAAAGGGGTTTTTCTACCTTTTCCTTTGAAAAAATCATTTTTTAGGTGACTTGGTACACCTTAACTCTATACCAAGTGGCAACTCCGATTTTGTTTTAAAAAATCCTTTTTAAACTATATTTTGGGTCAAATCGTCGCACTTTCAAACCCCATTTAGGCCCATTTTCCTTTTAAATCAAAAATCATATTTTTAATCAAAAATTCACTTTTCAAACCATTTATTTATTTTATAAAAAATGGGGCGCGACAGCTGGCGACTCCACTGGGGACTTAGAGAGTCCGAGCATTTGATTTTGTCGATTCTTTTCTTCTTTTAACCTTCTTATATATTATATTTGCATGTTTAGGATTGCATTTTTTCCTTTTTAAAATTTTTGCATTTCGCGCGTATCAACTCACTTCCTCACCCATTCGCCTACGTTTGATTTGATGGATGGATAGTTTATTTTATCCCGCGCTTTGCATTGCATTGGGAAGGGGAAATATTACCCTAGAGCGTCGCGTTGGTTCTCGATCCCTCTCCTCAAAAGGAAAATCACTTCATACGTGCATGAATAATTTTTACCCTATTTTTTCTTTGTCGTGGGCGCCATCCCACATCTCCCTGCAGGATTAGGATCGATTGCCTTAGGTATGCGGATGGTGTGCACTGCACCCATAGCGATGCCTAAGGGATCACTCGAGCCACCGATCGAAGGCCCTGGGATTGATGACCCTTCGCCTTTAGGTTTGAAGGCTTGGGAGCCTGAAGCCTGATTGAGTCTAGATGCATTAGTAAGCCAAACCTCATGCGTCCATGTTAGAAGTGCCTAGGATAAAGTCAACCTACCCGACTAGGAACACTAGGCATGAGGGGAGGGATCCCACCCCTCTTTCCTTATTTATCTTGTTGCTTTTAATTGCCCAACGTGTTATGTGATTATGTGTTGAACTAACGTTTCTTTGTCTTCTTGTCTTTTGCATTCACAAACGTTAGAAATAAGAGATCTGGCATGATCTTCTTTATAGAACCCACCTTCTTAGATAGACTATTGCACATTTAAAGATTTTGATATATTGCATTTGTAGGATGATAATGTAATATCATTTTAGGCCTACCCTGGCGTATAAAGGGTTCCTTAGGTCATATTTCATTACAAATTGCATGTTTTATCGCTTTAATAAACCGACATCATGCATAAACCGTAGAAGAGAATGCCACTTAGGGAATCCCGTTATAGGAATAAACCACCTCGTGTCTCGGATACTTAATCCAATGAGACTTGCATGGTTATATTTCTTGTACTGTTCGAAGGAGTAGTGCACGAGGTAAGGTAGGATCCGATCTTCTCGAAGACGGCAAAGCAATTTTTGCACATTAAGATATGAGCATCTAACAATCATCTTTTAGCCATTTTAACATATCTGGTAAAAATCTCTTGCATAAAGGACATTAATTTGAAGAAATTTACAAATGGTTCTTTGTTGAGATGATAAAAATATTGAGGCCAAATCTTGATTTTAAAAGACTCATAGACTAATGCATCACAATGATTTTTTGAAACTACCAATAGGTAGACAAATCAATAAACCATCATTTCCATTCATTTGATCAAATTATCCATCAAATTCATCCAATTTATTTGGTCAATTCATTCATTTTAGGACAATTTGGTCAATTTCGAGTAAATCGTCATTTTCATTCATTTGAACAATTTACCCCTTTTAGGGTGATTCAGCCAATTTTTGAATAAATTATCAATTCCATTCAATTCATTGGACCAGTTTATCTATTTTTAGGGTGATCTAGTCAATTTTGAATAAATCATCAATTGCATCCTATTCATGTGACCCGCTTATTCCCTTTAGGGTTTAAGTCTAAGGTTCACTGAATAAATTAGTCGAGACATTGCAATCTTTTCAAGAGTAGGCTCTTTTACACATCATTTTATGTGTTGATCAAAGCAAGCAATCCATTCGGACTTTGTCCTCATTTTTAGGACAAATGTTTCTTGTCACTCCAATTGACCAAAATTTTCAAATTATTTTTTCACTCAATAAGTTGATCGGATCCATCAGGTATTGTATAGTGTCTACCCTACAGGATTGCATTTTCATGATAGGCCAACCCTTGGCGCAAAAGGGCTCCCTCATAGGACATGCATACTGATTTTACAATTTTGCTTACTAACTCTAGGTATTTTTTTCTTTTATTTTTCCCCCTCCCCTGCATTTATAAAAGAGATTTCAATGAGGTAAAAATATTCTTTCTATATTTAATAACGATTTTGTCTAATAAATCCTGAAAATTACAAGTATTACTTGATTCTTGGGCAGGCCCCACAATGTAAATTTGAAAATTCATCTGAAAGCGCTCGTGTAAAACATTTAAGAGATTTCATTGCTCAAAGGAAAAAATGGGACTATTAAGAGAAAAAACTGTGTATACATGTGTAAAGGAGTTCTTTAGAATTTTTCTCATATGTATTGCTTTTAAAATTTTTTCAAACATTGGCAATAATGAATCTTTTATTCAGACAATTATTTGTTTTGTATATACTCGTCTACATTTCATTCTTTATTGAGCTCATTAAGAGATTTCATGATGAATTTTAAGAAATAAGTTCAAATTGAGATTTTTCAACCTCTTGCCTGAAAATTTACACTAGATTGGTGATCTGAGCTATACAATAAGAGTGTTCGAGATTAAAAAAAATCACTCAAACTGATTGGTCTGCCTCGAAATGTCCAATGCAATACCTTTTCTCCGTCACTGCACAATCCATATTTTGTCCGCATCTATGGACCCGCAGAAATCAGTCACATTGATTGATAAACTGCAAATTGGGACAATCTTTGCTCGAAAAAATACTCACTGGTCTAACCAGATTCAGTCACATCAAAATGAAAGCAAATATGTACATTATTCTTATTTGTTTTGAAAATTTGAAATGATACTTTAAACATTCGTTTCTCTATCTATACAGATTTTATCATTTGCTCTCCCATTTGAGCCTTTAAAAGAATAATTTCATTTCAAATAATAGCCTTAATGATCATTACCCTACATTGGAAGATCTTCAAATATCAAAAGGGAGTGGATTCTCAATGAGCATTTCATTATTTTGGTTGTCATAAAGCGTAAGAATGATGCTTTGGCCATCGTTTCTACGATCTAAACACCATTTATCCCTTGCATCCTCGTTTGAGCTAAAATGGGTGGTTCTTTTCAAAAACACCTATGATCGCACCCCACACCGGGGAGAGAGATTGGAGGTTGCAAGAAAAAAAAAGAGAAAAGGCGAAAATGCTAAAATTTAAAAGAGAAAGAATAACAAATTGGAGAAATTTGGTTCTACCATCAATATCTGGGCTTCAATTTTAGAAAGAGAAAAGAAAAAGGAAGAGTATTGTCTAGCGAGTCACTTATATTTCACAGATATGGATGAACAGGAGTTTTCCTCAATCAATTAATTCGGATACATGTCAGAAATTTCGCATTAATGAAAGTTTCATTTCAGAGTTAATGTAAGGAACAGAATAAAAGTCAGGTCCTCTTTTTTTCCAGTCAAACATTTTGTCCCTAGTTATCCCTTTTGAGCCTTCAGAATAAAAATACTTCGTTTGGCAACCTCTGAGGATCGCAAACCCCACACTGGGGCAAATTTGAATTGAAAAGGAAAGAAAAGTCTTAAGAGCTGAAAAGTGATAAAACAACAAAAGCAAAAGAAAAGAAGAAGAAAAGAGAACCTTGGTTGAACATAAACTGGGGCAAAATTTGAAAATTTCAAAGAATGGCATAAGGCCGGGAAAAAAAGGAGGGAAAATGAAAAGAGAACCTCAGTAGAGAATAAATTGGGGCAAATTTGATTTAACCCTAAAAATAGGGTTGGTGCAATAATGCGATCTCGGACCGTTCAAACCACTCTTGAAATTTGCTTTCAAACCTTAACCTTTTCCAAGCACCTCACCAGACCCCATTACAAAAGCCGAAAGTCTTGACTTCTGTTCTTTGCAATATCTCTGTCAAGAAATTTTCTAATTGGCAAGTGATGTTCATTTACTGATGCCAAGAAATTTTTTTGGATGTATTTTTGAATTGATTAGGTGTGAGGTTGACACTGCTTATCATTCGGGATCATAAGGCCATAACCATTTCCACATGCTTAGCTGTAGTTTCTATCGATTTGTTACAAGCTTAAAGCTTATACGTTGACTAAGTTTTCTTAAGGAATAAGGGTGACAAACTATTTGCTTTTACTAAGATGTGATATTGAAGGGATTACATACAATTTGGGCACAAGAATAAGACAAATCCTGACCTCTCATTTTCCTTAGCCACCTCAAAATCAGAAATAACACCCACTCGATTGGTCCTAAAAGACGAGCTAACAAGAAGTAGTAACCCATTACCCTATCGATGCTAAAATGAGGAAGAAATCTTCTGTAATTTGGTATTATTTTGAGAAATTCATCATGAAAGTTTTTGTATGAGTTTAAGCAAGACGTTTAATTGTCTTCACAATTATATGTTAGGAAACATAGTTTCTTACTTTGCTCAAATAAATGGAGAGTCATCCGGACAAAATTTTTGCAATCGAATGGGCCCACACTGGGGCAAATTTTTGTAACACATTTGAGGATTTCGTCCAAGAGTCAAGCAAGACATTTTTTTGAATCAATCACACTGCTCTTTCCATGAGTAGTAGTTGCAATATTTAAAAAAAAAAAGTGCATGTTGGATAAAGTCAAGCCCCCTGTGCAGGTATCCATGGCTGAAATCGATGAAAAAGTATAAGTCAGAATCCTACGAATCAAGGCCTCAAGGAGGAGCAACCATGCCGTAATGTAAATCAATTGATCGATTGCACAATAATTGGTGGAAACTGGGGCAAATTATTCTTGAAAAGATTTTCAGAAAAATCAAACTTGAATTTAATTTCTTGTTCCTTGACAAATTTCAATTTCTTATTGATGAAATCTTCGCGCCCGCCGCGCACCCTTCCATTTCCCATTCTTGACAACCACATTTAATTCACTGATTTCTGTCACCGTTAGCATCGAGTCTATCTCACTAACGTATGCGTTTTTTCTTCTACCACCGTTAGCATTGAGTTTATCTCACTAATGTGTGTGTTTTGATTCTCACGGCAGGCTCGGATTCTATCCCACTGACCAATCATCAAGGCAGGCTCGGGTGTTATCCCACTGTCCGATTTTCAAGGCAGACTCGGGTTTAATCTCATGACTGATCATCAAAGTAGGCTCGGGTTTAATCCCACTGACCCGTTATCATGGCAGGCTCGGGTTTAATCCCACTGATCGATTCTCACGGTAGGTTTGGGTTCAATCCCACTAACCAATTCATCACACTGGGGTAAATTTTTGGAGATTGCTTTTCATCTCACCAAACTCGGCAGGCTTGGATTGTATCCCACTGACCGATGTTATGGCAGTTTCGGGTCAGTCCCGTTTTAAATTTTTCGTTCGGGCCAGTCCCATATTTAAATTTCTTGTTCAGGTCAGTCCCTTTTTTAATTTCTTGTTCGGGCCAGCCCCATGTTCAATTTTCTATTTGGGTCAATCCCATTTCAAAATTTTTTGTTAAAGGGGTCAGTCCTCATTTCAAAATCATCAGTCGTTCGAGCAGTTTACAGCTGAATAACACAAGTAAGTATTTTGGTGTCTACTTCTTTGTCTCAAGTTTTTTCAAAACTCAAACAAAGAAGGGCAAACTGCAGACACCAAATTTTTAAATAATTTTTATTCTTTTTTATTTTTATTTCAGTAATAATTCTTATCTATTTTTATTTGTTAATTTCATGATTTTGGTTTTAGACTTTTAGCATTTGTATAGCATTTTAGATTATTATTATCTATTGTTTTATTTTGTATTCGTTTTTGCCTTTTAGCTGTTTATTTTTTTTATTGTAAGACTTTTTAGCATAAAATTTGTCAAAAGAGAAAATTATTCATGAAAAATAAGTTTTATTTCCTTTTACTGTTTATTAATTGAAAAAAAGAGAGGAAAAATCATTAATCAAACACAGGAAAAATCTTAGCTTTTTGTTTCATATTTTGTTACTAGTTTTGTACATTTTATTCAAGTTTTTTGTCTAAATTGTTATTGTTGTTTAATTAAGTGATTAAAAAAAAAAAGGAAAAGTCCACATTTTTTGTTTCGGCTGCAACAGAAAGGAATTGCAGCTGCATTTCTTGGCTATTTGCCTTGGGTTTTGGCTCCGTTTGATCGTCATAGTACGATCCATCTGGCTTAATTTGGAAATCTCAATGGTTGAGTATCAAGAACCATCAGATGGTTCCCCAAAATGCGGCTGGCTTCATCCAAACCATCGTTGAGAGGGTTTAGTTTCTGGGGCCATATAAAAGGATGAGAGCAGAAGGTGAGGGGCGGTGGAAAAAATCCGGTGAAAGGGGGAGCGAGTGTATGACGGCTGAGGGTGAAAAGGAAAAGAAACTAGAGAGCTGGGGTTTAAAAAGGAAGGAGAGAGCATCTAGTGACGGCTGAAAATCTGGGGAGAAAAAAGAGGAGAATTTGGTGTGGCGGTTAGGTTTTGAAAAAAGAAAGCAAGGATAAGGAGTGTGGCGGCTAAGTAGAGAGTGAAACTTGGAAAGGGGAGAACTTCGAAGGGAGAAAAGAGAGGGACTGAGAGTTAGGACTAAAAGTGGAAGCTACGGGCTAGGATCTGAAGAGAAGAAACTAAGCAAGAGGAAACCAAAAAGAAGGAGAGGAGCTGCTACTCGAGTCTTTTTTTCATCACTGCTAAAAATCCATCAGAAAATAGCACTGTAAGGTTCCTTTCCCTTTTCTATAGATAATTTTTATCAATAAATCATGAAACTATGCTGAATCATGAATCGGTGAATGTGGTTAAGAGTTGCGATGTTGGTTTATGGTTATAGCTCTAAGATGTTGCCTTTTTGTTGTTATTGTGTATGATGGGTATTTTAGGGTCTGAAATTCGTTTGGCGATTGATTATATTTCGTTCCTAGGCTGTGGTTTAGTAGCAAGATCCTAGCTTTGAAAAGAAAGGACATTTACATGGCTTGTCCGTTTGAAATGCTGGATAGGTTGTGAAGAAAAGTGACCTGTTCCGTTTCCATTTTGAATCTGTCTTGGTTTGTTCGGATGTTGGAGTCTTGCTCTGGTTTCGTTGCTGAAGGTTTTTTAATTTGATTGAAATCTGGGGTTTGTTGTCCAGTTAATATGCCATATGCATGTTCAAACCAAGTTTCATCCTCTTGTATCTTCGCTGCATATTTTTTAAGGTGACTGCATTTGTGAGTTTGCTGAGAAGAAGTAAATGTTTACGTGCAAAAATTGAAGTTTCTTGCACTTATTTTCGATTGTCGAAGTTGGTAGATTTTGTTTGAGCTTCTTCACACACAAACACATTTAGGTGAATAACTAAAGGCTGTTTTGCTGAAGTTCAAACCATTAGGAAAAGTTGCATCAACCCAGATTTTGCAGAAGGTCGCGTGACTGAGTTCTCTTTGCTCCTCCGTGAATATCTTTTTCTTTTGTGGGAGTTAGCGCGCACTTTTCTTTCACCATATTTGAAATGGGGCGACCTGTTATGCTTAAGAAGAACCCATGAGTGTGCAGCCGTTTTGACAAGCCTTTTGTTTATTGAAGTTTTCGATTTGGGCTTGAAGTCTGTGATGTTCAGTTGGTATACTATGTGTACGTTCATCACAAGTTTCTTTTCTTTCTCATCTTTGCTGCATTTTTTTACGTTGGTTGCATCATTGAATGTGTCGGAAATAGGTAATTGTATTTGGGTAATTGTTAGCAACATGGGCTCGGAGTCATTGCTTTTGTATTTAGTTGGGTTTGGATGCAAAAATTGCATCACCATTGACACAACAATGGTAGAAAATGATAGCTGGAAAATTTTCAGAATGTTATTTCGATGCTTGCATCCCCATTTTCTCTAATTTTTTGTGTTTAAATCCAGGAATTTCATGTTGCAAAGTGAGAAGTTTAGGTGGTAGTTTTGTATGTTTTAGTTCAAATGGGACTTGACTGTGTTTGCAAGATGGGTTTGTGACTGCCGCACGTTGCATTGGAAGGAAACCAGAAAGGAGAAAGCTACAAAAGCTTCGTAATCCTATTCTGAGGTTCCTCTTGCATGTTTGGATGTTAAATTCCAGTGGTCTTTCTGTTTAGATTAAAGCTTTGATGTTTGGTTGAAAGGGTTTGCTCAAAATTGTGTTTTGAGGTTGAAGTCCGCATTTGAAAATGAAAGTTGCAGCTAGTTTTTTGAGTTGCAGAAAGCTTCATCAGCCGACAAAAGCTTGTGTTGCAGAAGCTTTCTTCGTAAAAACTTGCATGAACTTGCATGGGAATTTTCTGAAAATTGCACTTTGGCCTTCCAAGTCTCCCTTTGTTCCCTTATAGCCTAGAAACTTTGGAAAGTTAATCAATTTTGCCCCCTTTAACATGCTGTTTTCCCTTGGTTTGCTTTCATGTGATTATTGAACAAACATGCATGAGCTTTTGGGATGAATTTTGGAGGTTTCAAAGCTTTTAAGAGATTTATGACTTTAATTTCGTTTTTCTTTAGTAAGATTTTGGAGTCTTTGGTGTTTAATCCTAGCGAATTGACTTTCATTTGTTTTTATATGATTTTTATCTTTTGATTGGGGGGTCTCACCTTAGGTCCTTAATTTTGTTTTTATTCCCCGCTAGACTCTTAATTTTTATGGTAATAATAAATTGATCCCTTGAATCTTCTTTAATCCTTTAAACAAGATCCTTGTTTGGTTTTAATTGGATGAATAGGGGTTGTTTAAATCATTTTTGAATGCTTTGTTTAGTTATTCAATTTTATATTTATTTTATTCCTTGAGATTTTGTTAATTAAAGTGATGCTTTGACCCTTTTGGTTATTTTGGAGGGTAAATATATAATTTCACTTTATTAGGGCCCCAATTCAAGGGAGGTACACCCTATCCCTTAGTTTCATATTTTATTTGACCCTATGTGTACTTATGTGATTTATGTGTTTAATTGCATGCCTTTTGACTGTTTTCATTTTATTTATTTATTCGCTTTAGTCGTCTTAATTTCGTATATTTATTTTGGTTCATTTTGATTATTTGAAAGGCATTTAAATGCCAAGTTGTAATAGTTAGGTTTATTTTATTTATTTTCATTTTTTCCCCGTTAGATTGTAGTAGGCCCCCTCTCAAATGCAATAGCTAGGATTTTATTCGTTTCTTTTCGTTTGTGTGATTTGCATGCTTACGTGCTCTGTTTTACCGTTTTCTTAGGGCCTTGCATTTAGATATCAGGACTATGTGTTATGTGATTATGCGATATTATGTGTTTACTCGCTTTATTATGTTTTTATGAGATTATAATTAATGTGTGACGTTATCACACTAGTCCAACGCTAGTTGTGATCCATTTCTCGATACCACACTAGTCCAACGCTAGTTGTGGTTTCCTTGTTCGATTTCTTACTAGTCCAACGCTAGTGAGAAAATAGAAACATGGGCTAGTCCAACGCTAGACCCTTAGGAGCCCTTCGCGCGTTAGATCATGATTGCATGATAAAATCACTTCATCTCATGCATGTTTTTCACTTTTTAGGGTCTTTTATCATTTTTTGCATGTCTCCCTTACACATATATCCCTTCCCCATATTTTCCCTTATATGTATATTACTTACCCCTTTTGTATGAAACATGGCATTAGACTTGCATTTCATATAAGCATTAGAATTAGGTTAAATCACTTGCTTGGTTAGATAGGAAAACCCCCCTTGAATATGGGATATGGACGAGTTTGGCTTTCTAGCCTTAGCACGCTCGTATTCCCTCTATTAAAAAGGAAAATTGAGTCACGAACATTAGTCCCCCGTACCCGACATGATGCAATCCTTTAAGACACGTACATTTCTATAATTATTTTATCCTTTCCCTTTTCTTAGAGTCTCATATTGTTGCATTATTCGTGACTTCTTCGAAGGGTCATCATTGGGCATCACAATTAATGTGATTGGCACCATTCAAGTTTTGAAGAGAAATTTTGCCCCCCGATACCCCCATAGGTCTAGGGTTTACATTCATATAATGTGACACCCCAACTTTAAAGATGCTATTGTTTTACGGTTTCTTAGTTCATTTTATTTTAAAACATTATTTTGTTTCAGGGAAGATACTAAAGTTATTTCTTTGGGTTTGATTTAAAATCTTGTTTTGTTTTAAAAGACTAGAAACCCTAAAATTTTAATCAAAAACCCTAGTTTACTTGTGACTATGTTTAAATCCCTCATATTTGACTCAAAACCCTAATTTTATTTTATGGAATTGAAAAATTCATCACACTTTTCTTAAAATTCCTTTTATTTGAAAATTATTTATTTAATATGATCCTCCTACTCAAGTACTCCACAATAAGTGTAAATAAACCTAGAAAGTAGGGTTTCACTCTTCGTTTTCAAGATTGGAGCAAATTAGGGTTTTCGCGATTTTTCGCCCGATGAAATCTCGGTATGGAGCAAGGATCAAATGTGGTGATTAAAAATGACTTTTAAGTGAGAAATACTATGTGATTAGAAGCAATGATACAAGGTTAGTGAATAGGAAGTAAAAACCCTAGTACGTGTGTTTTTAAGAAAAACGGCGCGAACCGGAGGGTCCCGCGCACTACCGATTGAGCGCACCACTTGACCACCACTTTCTTCCCATACAAGTCTATTGATATTTGAGCAAAATATCTCCTAATTTACAGCTAAGCTTGACCGAAATTTGTGGCTCAAATGCAAGGAAGGAAAGAGAAAATTTTTGTGGTTGAGGTTAAGCCAAGTGTTGGCCAAACTTGTGGTTAGAATTAATTCTTATCTTTCTACCTTCTTATAAGACAAACTTAGCTTAATCTCCTTCATTATTTTCTGCATCTTGGCCGAGTAAGGAGAGAGAGAAAGGGAGAGCAAGAGTTGCACCATTTTCTTCTTGATTTACACCAACCAAGTGCTAAAATCGAATTCTAAACTGATTGATCTTAAGTTTGGAAGCTTGGGAAGCTAAGGGAACCAAAAATTTCAAGAAATAGTGGAGGATCACTCTTGCAAGCCTTCTTTTTGAGGTATAAAATCTGATCTATGGCTTTGATCCTTTTATTCTTGTTTAAGATGTTAAATAGTTCATGTTTTGGGTTTGATTACAAGTTATGCAAGTTGATGTGATGATTTTGGATGAGATAGGTAAGTTAGGGTTTGATTAATTTCTGCCTATACTTGATGTATGATTGATATATGTTGTATCCAAAGTTATATAGGGGGTTTTGGTAGCAAGTGTAGCAAGAAATTAAGAAAACTATCATTGAAACCAAAAGATTCCAGATTTCTGGAAAATTTTTCCCCTTTCTGTCCGTTTTTGTTGTACCATGTTAGAAGCCGAATTGGCCTTATCTTAAAACATGAAAGTTTTAGGGAATCACATTTTAGAGGTGCTTACAAAATTTCAGGACAATCGGAGTAGAGTAGAATGAGAAAAGTCGAAATTACCCTTGCTGTCCTGTTTCTACCCGAACCTGTGAACTGCGATTGTAATTGGTTATTTTGGTTTGGACTGTTTCAGAATTGGTTGTTGAGGCCTTCTGATAGAATTTAGCCCTGTTTCTTATATTTCATCTGGTTTTGGAATTTCTGGATTTGGACTTATGTAGGCTGTTTTATGATGTTTGTACTAGATTACGGTTTGTGAACCTGTTTTGCGATTCTGGTGTAGTATGTTACATTTTTGACGTAGTTACACTCGAAATTTGACTGAGTGACCTTCTTCAACATTGTACCCTCTTAAGTCCTGAATATTCCTGTAAAATTTCGGGTCAAACGGATTAGTGTATCATGAGTTATAGATGAAATACTCAAGCCTGTTTTGAACATCAGGTTCTGTGCGTTTTTAGTTTAGCTTCTGTCCGTGACTTTTTCGGTTTTGATCCCGTACGATTTGGGTTTTGACTCCTTCATAATAAATGTATATCTTGGTTTTGGCTTCGAAACGGTATAAAGTGCGTCGAAATCCGAGTTCCGTAGCTCCTGTTATGACCAAAAAAAAATCGATCGTCAGAACTACCTTGAATCTGGACAGTTCTGACAAGTACTTTGACACTCAAATTTTGTTCTGTTCTGAGTGGATTCAGGTCTTGGCCAAAACATCAAAGTTTTAACCTTATGTCTCAAATTTCTAATTCCTTTGGAATTTCCTGATTTGGATTTGTGAGCTGGGAGTTATAGTCCAGCAAACATACCCTGTCCGTTACTCTGGAGTGCAAATTCCTGGAACGGTTTTTTGCACTTTCGACCTATTTCTGTTCAGATTCGGATTTAGATGTCTTCATGAAAATTGTATCCCTTCCTCTTAGCTTCATAACGGTACCTCATATACCTTGATCCGACACTCATAGCTTCGATTAGACTCAAAACAGTTTTGACGGCAAAATGGCTAGGCCGCCATTCCCGTTTCCGTATGCCGTTTCCGCACATGCATGTGCCAATTTTGTCGTTTTGCTTGTTTTAGGCATATTAGTAGCCGTTTGTGATACTATGTGATGCAATCTTCTATTTCAGACGGTGGTGAGCTAGGTGGAGCCGGTGGGGCCTACTAGCTACTTTTCGCGACGCGAATTTCGTCCTTTTGTTATCCTTGTTCGTTGTGTAAGTATTCAGGCCGCTCCTACGTGTTAGTTGCTTATGTGTTTCGATATGTATGAAAAGTGTACCTTGACGAGGGTGTACTTTATCACGCTCGATCTAAACCCGAATTTATGCACATATTTGTACATGATATATGTATGTGAATCATTTTGGAATTAAACCCCTTGAGCTTGTGGCTCGGGGTGACTTTTGAATAAATTTTGTGACGTTTGTGAGTTTGGGGCCCGATCTCATTACCTAGATGGACTATTCGAGCCGGTTAGGGTTTGGTCGAAGTTAGTCCAACCTGGTTTGAGGTCACCAAGTTTGTGAATCCGGTTCACCGATTATGTGGACCAAGTTTGTGACCCGAGCTTGTGAACCAAGCTCAATTTCGTTCGCTCGAGCAAGTTTGTGAGGTGCCTGGCCAGAGAGAGTGATAAGGTGTACGGTGGGGGTATAAGTGAAGTTCTACGGACCATTATTTGAGGTCGACGGAGTGTCGGCAGGAGGTCACACACGGCAAACGATCTGGCTTTGGAGCCACCTGTATCCTTATTATGTGATGTTACTTTTCTGCTTTTGCTTTACTCTTACTGTGTAACTGTTGTACGTGAAATTTATGCTTTCGCCCCTGTTTACTTACTAAGCATATAGCTTACCCCGTTCCATTTGTTTTCCTTAGCAGGGGGATGGCACGGGGATCGCTCGGGAAGGTGGTTAGATTTTGAGCTATAGAATACTTGAATTTGTATTTGTTAAAAGTTGACGAGTAAGATGTACATAGTTGGCGTGGTGGTTGTAGTTATCAGTTTTTCTAGGTTTTACTTTCTGGTACTTGTGATATGTAATTCTTGGAGAATTGAATGTAATATTTGAGATTTAGCTTATACTTCATTAGAGGACTGTAGTGAGTGAGTGAGTCCCGGCGAGAGCTGGGCAGGCGACCCGCCGAACCCTGAGGTACGCCCTAGGGGAAAGTGGGGTCGTCACATATAATACATCCAAATGTGATAAATCTCTAGGTTAAAATAAGAAAAAAATTTGACTAAGTCGCGCAACTAGCCTTGGCTAGGTCGAAAGGGTGCCTTGGGTTCTTATCCTTGCCTTCCCTTTCTTCAAATGTGACTCCCGAACCTTTTTCGTTGGTTTACGTAGACTAGGAGTCGTTTAAAAGGGATTTTTCTACCTTTTCCTTTGAAAAAATCATTTTTTAGATGATTTGGTACACCTTAACTCTATACCAAGTGGCGACTCCGATTTTGTTTTAAAAAATCCTTTTTAAACTATATTTTGGGTCAAATCGTCGCACTTTCAAACCCCCATTTCGGCCCATTTTCCTTTTAAATCAAAAATCATATTTTTAATCAAAAATTCACTTTTTAAACCATTTATTTATTTTATAAAAAATGGGGCGCGACAGCTGGCGACTCCACTGGGGACTTAGAGAGTCCGAGCATTTGATTTTGTCGATTCTTTTCTTTTTTTAACCTTCTTATATATTACATTTGGATGTTTAGGATTGCATTTTTTCCTTTTTAGGATTTTTGTATTTCGCGCGTATCAACTCACTTCCTCACCTATTCGCCTACGTTTGATTTGATGGATGGATAGTTTATTTTATCCCGCGCTTTGCATTGCATTGGGATGGGGGAATATTACCCTAGAGCGTCGCGTTGGTTCTCGATCCCTCCCCTTAAAAGGAAAATCACTTCATACGTGCATGAATAATTTTTACCCTATTTTTTCTTTGTCGTGGGCGCCATCCCACATCTCCCTGTAGGATTAGGATCGATTGCCTTAGGTATACGGATGGTGTGCACTGCGCCCATAGCAATGCCTAAGGGATCACTCGAGCCACCGATCGAAGGCCTTGGGATTGATGACCCTTCGCCTTTAGGTTTGAAGGCTTGGGAGCCTGAAGCCTGATTGAGTCTAGATGCATTAGTTAGCCAAATCTCATGCCTCCATGTTAGAAGTGCCTAGGATAAAGTCAACCTACCCGACTAGGAACACTAGGCATGAGGGGAGGGATCCCACCTCTCTTTCCTTAGTTATCTTGTTGCTTTTAATTGCCCAACGTGTTATGTGATTATGTGTTGAACTAACGTTTCTTTGTCTTCTTGTCTTTTGCATTCACAAACATTAGGAATAAGAGATCTGGCATGATCTTCTTTATAGAACCCACCTTCTTAGATAGACTATTGCACATTTAAAGATTTTGATATATTGCATTTGTAGGATGATAATGTAATATCATTTTAGGCCTATCCTGACGTATAAAGGGTTCCTTAGGTCATATTTCATTACAAATTGCATGTTTTATCGCTTTAATAAACTGGTATCATGCATAAACCGTAGAAGGGAATGCCACTTAGGGAATCCCGTTATAAGAATAAATCATCTCGTGTCTCGGATACTTAATCCAATGAGACTTGCATCGTTATATTTCTTGTACTGTTCGAAGGGGTAGTACATGAGGTAAGGTAGGATCCGATCTTCTCGAAGACGGCAAAGCAATTTTTGCACATTAGGATATGGGTATCTAACAATCATCTTTTGGCCATTTTAACATATCTAGTAAAAATTCTTTGCATAAAGGACATTAATTTGAAGAAATTTACAAATGGTTCTTTGTTGAGATGATAAAAATATTGAGGCCAAATCTTGATTTTAGAAGACTCATAGACTAATGCATCACAATGATTTTTTGAAACTACCAATAGGTAGACAATTCAATAAACCATCATTTCCATTCATTTGATCAAATTATTCATCAAATTCATCCAATCTATTTGGTCAATTCATTCATTTTAGGATAATTTGGTCAATTTCGAGTAAATCGTCATTTTCATTCATTTGACCAATTTACCCCTTTTAGGGTGATTCAGCCAATTTTTGAATAAATTATCAATTCCATTCAATTCATTGGACCAGTTTATCTATTTTTAGGGTGATCTAGTCAATTTTGAATAAATCATCAATTTCATCATATTCATTTGACCCGCTTATTCCCTTTAGGGTTTAAGTTTAGGTTCACTGAATAAATTAGTCGAGACATTGCAATCTTTTCAAGAGTAGGCTCTTTTACACATTATTTTATGTGTTGATCAAAGCAAGCAATCCATTCGGACTTTGTCCTCATTTTTAGGACAAATGTTTCTTGTCACTCCAATTGACCAAATTTTTTAAATTATTTTTTCACTCAATAAGTTGATCGGATCCATCAGGTATTGTATAGTGCCTACCCTAGAGGATTGCATTTTCATGATAGGCCAACCCTTGGCGCAAAAGGGCTCCCTCATAGGACATGCATACCGATTTTACAATTTTGCTTACTAACTCTGGGTATTTTTTTCTTTTATTTTTCCCCCTCCCCTGCATTTATAAAAGAGATTTCAATGAGGTAAAAATATTCTTTCTATATTTAATAACGATTTTGTCTAATAAATCCTGAAAATTACAAGTATTACTTGATTCTTGGGCAGGCCCCACAATGTAAATTTGAAAATTCATCTGAAAGCGCTCGTGTAAAACATTTAAGAGATTTCATTGCTCAAAGGAAAAAATGGGACTATTAAGAGAAAAAACTGTGTATACATGTGTAAAGGAGTTCTTTAGAATTTTTCTCATATGTATTGCTTTTAAAATTTTTTCAAACATTGGCAATAATGAATCTTTTATTCAGACAATTATTTGTTTTGTATATACTCGTCTACATTTCATTCTTTATTGAGCTCATTAAGAGATTTCATGATGAATTTTAAGAAATAAGTTCAAATTGAGATTTTTCAACCTCTTGCCTGAAAATTCACACTAGATTGGTGATCTGAGCTATACAATAAGAGTGTTCGAGATTAAAAAAAATCACTCAAACTGATTGGTCTGCCTCGAAATGTCCAATGCAATACCTTTTCTCCGTCACTGCACAATCCATATTTTGTCCGCATCTATGGACCCCCAGAAATCAGTCACATTGATTGATAAACTGCAAATTGGGACAATCTTTGCTCGAAAAAATACTCACTGGTCTAACCAGATTCAGTCACATCAAACTGAAAGCAAAAATGTACATTATTCTTATTTGTTTTGAAAATTTGAAATGATACTTTAAACATTCGTTTCTCTATCTATACAGATTTTATCATTTGCTCTCCCATTTGAGCCTTTAAAAGAATAATTTCATTTCAAATAATAGCCTTAATGATCATTACCCTACATTGGAAGATCTTCAAATATCAAAAGGGAGTGGATTCTCAATGAGCATTTCATTATTTTGGTTGTCATAAAGCGTAAGAATGATGCTTTGGCCATCGTTTCTACGATCTAAACACCATTTATCCCTTGCATCCTCGTTTGAGCTAAAATGGGTGGTTCTTTTCAAAAACACCTATGATCGCACCCCACACCGGGGAGGGAGATTGGAGGTTGCAAGAAAAAAAAAGAGAAAAGGCGAAAATGCTAAAATTTAAAAGAGAAAGAATAACAAATTGGAGAAATTTGGTTCTACCATCAATATCTGGGCTTCAATTTTGGAAAGAGAAAAGAAAAAGGAAGAGTATTGTCTAGCGAGTCACTTATATTTCACAGATATGGATGAACAGGAGTTTTCCTCAATCAATTAATTCGGATACATGTCAGAAATTTCGCATTAATGAAAGTTTCATTTCAGAGTTAATGTAAGGAACAGAATAAAAGTCAGACCCTCTTCTTTTCCAGTCAAACATTTTGTCCCTAGTTATCCATTTTGAGCCTTCAGAATAAAAATATTTCGTTTGACAACCCCTGAGGATCGCAAACCCCACACTGGGGAAAGTTTGAATTGAAAAGGAAAGAAAAGTCTTAAGAGGTGAAAAGTGATAAAACAACAAAAGCAAAAGAAAAG
Source organism: Coffea eugenioides (assembly GCF_003713205.1). Taxonomy (NCBI): domain Eukaryota; kingdom Viridiplantae; phylum Streptophyta; class Magnoliopsida; order Gentianales; family Rubiaceae; genus Coffea; species Coffea eugenioides. Next base: position 14,712,850 of record NC_040039.1, read on the forward strand.
AAGAAGAAAAGAGAACCTTGGTTGAACATAAATTGGGGCAAAATTTGAAAATTTCAAAGAATGGCATAAGCCCGGGGAAAAAAGGAGGGAAAATGAAAAGAGAACCTCAGTTGAGAATAAATTGGGGCAAGTTTGATTTAACCCTAAAAATAGGGTTGGTGCAATAATGCGATTTCGGACCGTTCAAACCACTCTTTAAATTTGCTTTCAAACCTTAACCTTTTCCAAGCATCTCACCAGACCCCATTTCAAAAGCCGAAAGTCCTGGCTTCTGTTCTCTGCAATATCCCTGTCAAGAAATTTTCTAATTGGCAAGTGATGTTCATATACTGATACCAAGAAATTTTTTTGGATGTATTTTTGAATTGATTAGGTGTGAGGTTGACACTGCTTATCATGTAAAAACTCGCAAGGGCGCCTTGAAAAGAAAAAGAGAAAAGCGAGCGAAATAAATGCAAAAAAAAAAAATGCAAAAAGATTCAATGCTGAAGTTCCTGTGGAGTGATTATAAAAGTCAAACAAAGGTCAAGATCTTCAAGTCCAAAATTGGGGCAATTTTAGAAATGCGATCTTCGGTGCAATGTCCTTAAAATCTTGTTTCTTTAACTATCGTTTTCAAGCCACATTACAAGCTCATAAAGTCCATCGTTGACTTATCTTTCATGACAACTCGAAGTGAAGATTATGCTTCTAAAAAATCCATCAATCATTCGGGATCATAAGGCCATAACCATTTCCACATGCTTAGCTATAGTTTCTATCCATTTGTTACAAGCTTAAAACTTATACGTTGATTAAGTTTTCTTAAGGAATAAGGGTGACAAACTATTTGCTTTCACTAAGATGTGATATTGAAGGGATTACATACAATTTGGGCACAAAAATAAGACAAATCCTGACCTCTCATTTTTCTTAACCACCTCAAAATCAGAAATAACACCCACTCGATTGGTCCTGAAAGACGAGCTAACAAGAAGTGGTAACCCATTACCCTATCGATGCTAAAGTGAGGAAGAAATCTTTTGTAATTTGGTATTATTTTGAGAAATTTATCATGAAATTTTTTGTATGAGTTTAAGCAAGACGTTTAATTGTCTTCACAATTATATGTTAGGAAACATAGTTTCTTACTTTGCTCAAATAAATGGAGAGTCATCCGGACAAAACTTTTGCAATCGAATGGGCCTACACTGGGGCAAATTTTTATTTGTGAGATTTCGCAAAATAAGCCCACACTGGGGCAAATTTTTGTAACACATTTGAGGATTTCGTCCAAGAGTCACACAAGACATTTTTTTGAATCAATCACACTGCTCTTTCCATGAGTAGTAGTTGCAATATTTTTTTAAAAAAAAGTGCATGTTGTACTTTGGCAAACCCCCTGTGCAGGTATCCATGGCTGAAATCGATGAAAAAGCATAAGTCAGAATCCTACGAATCAAGGCCTCAAGGAAGAGCAACCATGCCGTAATGCAAATCAATTGATCGGTTGTACAATAATTGGTGGAAACTGGGGCAAATTATTCTTGAAAAGATTCTCAAAAAAATCAAAATTTAATTTAATTTCTTGTTCCTTGACAAATTTCAATTTCTTATTGATGAAATCTCCGCGCCCGCCGCGCACCCTTCCATTCCCCATTCTTGACAACCATATTTAATTCACTGATTTCTGTCACCGTTAGTATCGAGTCTATCTCACTAACGTATGCATTTTTTCTTCTACCACCGTTAGCATTGAGTTTATCTCACTAATGTGTGTGTTTTGATTCTCACGGCAGGCTCGGATTCTATCCTACTGACCAATCATCAAGGCAGGCTCGGGTGTTATCCCACTGACCGATTCTCAAGGCAGACTCGGGTTTAATCCCACTGGCCGATTATCAAGGCAGGCTCGGGTTTAATCCCACTGACCAATTCTCACGGCAGGCTCGGGTTCAATCCCACAACCGATCATCAAGGCAGGCTCGGGTGTTATCCCACTGACCGATTCTAAAGGCAGGCTCGGGTTTAATCCCACTGATCCGTTATCATGGCAGACTCGGGTTTAATCCCACTGATCGATTCTCACGGCAGGCTTTGATTCAATCCTATTGACCAATTCATCACATTGGGGCAAATTTTTGGAGTAAGTCTTAAACAGTTTCTTCATACATACCAACATTTCATTTTTATCGCCACTGAATATGGGTTAGTTCCAACAGTGGGCATTTCATTTTCACCGCCACTGAACGTGGGTCAGTCCCACTAGTGAGCGCTTCATTTACATTGTAGTTAGACTTTTAACATTTGTATAGCATTTTAGATTATTATTATCTATTGTTTTATTTTGCATTCGTTTTTGCCTTTTAGCTGTTTATTTTTTTTTTGTAAGACTTTTTAGCATAAAATTTGTCAAAAGAGAAAATTATTCATGAAAAATAAGTTTTATTTCCTTTTACTGTTTATTAATTGAAAAAAAGAGAGGAAAATTCATTAATCAAACACAGGAAAAATCTTAGCTTTTTGTTTCATATTTTGTTACTAGTTTTGTACATTTTATTCAAGTCTTTTGTCTAAATTGTTATTGTTGTTTATTTAAGTGATTAAAAAAAAAAAGGAAAAGTCCACGTTTTTGGTTTCGGCTGCAGCAGAAAGGAATTGCAGCTGCATTTCTCGGCTATTTGCCTTGGGTTTTGGCTTCGTTCGATCGTCATAGTACGATCCATCTGGCTTAATCTGGAAATCTCAATGGTTGAGTATCAAGAACCATCAGATGGTTCCCCAAAATTAGGCTGGCTTCATCCAAACCATCGTTGAGAGGGTTTAGTTTCTGGGGCCATATAAAAGGATGAGAGCTGAAGGTGAGGGGCGGGGGAAAAAATCCGGTGAAAGGGGGAGCGAGTGTATGACGGCTGAGGGTGAAAAGGAAAAGAAACTAGAGAGCTGGGGTTTAAAAAAGGAAGGAGAGAGCATCTAGTGACGGCTGAAAATCTGGGGAGAAAAAAGAGGAGAATCTGGTGTGGCGGTTACGTTTTGGAAAAAGAAAGCAAGGATAAGGAGTGTGGCGGCTAAGTAGAGAGTGAAACTTGGAAAGGGGAGAACTTCAAAGGGAGAAAAGAGAGGGACTGAGAGTTAGGACTAAAAGTGGAAGCTACGGGCTAGGATCTGAAGAGAAGAAACCAAGCAAGAGGAAACCAAAAAGAATGAGAGGAGTTGCTACTCGAGTCTTCTTTTCATCACTGCTAAAAATCCATCAGAAAATAGCACTGTAAGGTTCCTTTCCCTTTTCTATAGATAATTTTTATCAATAAATCATAAAACTATGCTGAATCATGAATCGGTGGATGTGGTTAAGAGTTGCGATGTTGGTTTATGGTTATAGCTCTAAGATGTTGCCTTTTTGTTGTTATTGTGTATGTTGGGTATTTTAGGGTCTGAAATTCGTTTGGCGATTGATTATATTTCGTTCCTAGGCTGTGGTTTAGTAGCAAGATCCTAGCTTTGAAAAGAAAGGACATTTACATGGCTTGTCCGTTTGAAATGCTGGATAGGTTGTGAAGAAAAGTGACCTGTTCCGTTTCCATTTTGAATCTGTCTTGGTTTGTTCGGATGTTGGAGTCTTGCTCTGGTTTCGTTGCTGAAGAATTTTTTCTTTGATTGAAATCTGGGGTTTGTTGTCCAGTTAATACGCCATATGCATGTTCAAACCAAGTTTCATCCTCTTGTATCTTCGCTGCATATTTTTTAAGGTGACTGCATTTGTGAGTTTGCTGAGAAGAAGTAAATGTTTTCGAGCAAAAATTGAAGTTTCTTGCACTTATTTTCGATTGTCGAAGTTGGTAGATTTTGTTTGAGCTTCTTCACACACAAACACATTTAGGTGAATAACTAAAGGCTGTTTTGCTGAAGTTCAAACCATTAGGAAAAGTTGCATCAACCCAGATTTTGCAGAAGGTCGCGTGAATGAGTTCTCTTTGCTCCTCCGTGATTATATTTTTCTTTTGTGGGGGTTAGCGCGCACTTTTCTTTCACCATATTTGAAATGGGGCGACCTGTTATGCTTAAGAAGAACCCATGAGTGTGCAGCCGTTTTGACAAGCCTTTTGTTTATTGAAGTTTTCGATTTGGGCTTGAAGTCTGTGATGTTCAGTTGGTATACTATGTGTACGTTCATCACAAGTTTCTTTTCTTTCTCATCTTTGTTGCATTTTTTTACGTTGGTTGCATCATTGAATGTGTCGGAAATAGGTAATTGTATTTGGGTAATTGTTAGCAACATGGGCTCGGAGTCATTGCTTTTGTATTAGTTGGGTTTGGATGGAAAAAATGCATCACCATGAACACAACAATGGTAGAAAATGATAGCTGGAAAATTTTCAGAATGTTATTTCGATGCTTGCATCCCCTTTTTCTCTAATTTTTTGTGTTTAAATCCAGGAATTTCATGTTGCAAAGTGAGAAGTTTAGGTGGTAGTTTTGTTTGTTTTAGTTCAAATGGGACTTGACTGTGTTTGCAAGATGGGTTTGTGAATGCCGCACGTTGCATTGGAAGGAAACCAGAAAGGAGAAAGCTACAAAAGCTTCGTGATCCTATTCTGAGGTTCCTCTTGCATGTTTGGATGTTAAATTCCAGTGGTCTTACTGTTTAGATTAAAGCTTTGATGTTTGGTTGAAAGGGTTTGTTCAAAATTGTGTTTTGAGGCTGAAGTCCGCATTTGAAAATGAAAGTTGCAGCTGGTTTTTTGGGTTGCAGAAAGCTTCATCAGCAGCCAAAAGCTTGTGTTGCAGAAGCTTTCTTCGTAAAAATTTGCATGAGCTTGCATGGAAATCTTCTAAAAATTGCACTTTGGCCCTCCAAGTCTCCCTTTGTTCCCTTATAGCCTAGAAACTTTGGAAAGTTAATCAATTTTGCCCCCTTTAACATGCTGTTTTCCCTTGGTTTGCTTTCATGTGATTATTGAACAAACATGCATTTTGGGATGAATTTTGGAGGTTTCATAGCTTTTAAGAGATTTATGACTTTAATTTTGTTTTTTCTTTAGTAAGATTTTGGAGTCTTTGGTGTTTAATCCTAGCGAATTGACTTTCATTTGTTTTTATGTGATTTTTATCTTTTGATTGAGGGGTCTCACCTTAGGTCCTTAATTTTGTTTTTATTCCCCACTAGACTCTTAATTTTTATGGTAATAATAAATTGATCCCTTGAATCTTCTTTAATCCTTTAAACAAGATCCTTGTTTGGTTTTAATTGGATGAATAGGGGTTGTTTAAATCATTTTTGAATGCTTTGTTTAGTTATTCAATTTTATATTTATTTTATTCCTTAAGATTTTGTTAATTAAAGTGATGCTTTGACCCTTTTGGTTATTTTGGAGGGTAAATATATAATTCCACTTCATTAGGGCCCCAACTCAAGGGAGGTACACTCTATCCCTTAGTTTCTTACTTTATTTGACCCTATGTGTACTTATGTGATTTATGTGTTTAATTGCATGCCTTTTGACTGTTTTCATTTTATTTATTTATTCGCTTTAGTCGTTTTAATTTCGTATATTTATTTTGGTTCATTTTGATTATTTGAAAGGCATTTAAATGCCAAGTTGTAATAGTTAGGTTTATTTTATTTATTTTCTTTTTTTCCCCGTTGGATTGTAGTAGGCCCCCTCTCAAATGTAATAGCTAGGATTTTATTCGTTTCTTTTCGTTTGTGTGATTTGCATGCTTACATGCTATGTGTTACCGCTTTCTTAGGGCCTTGCATCTAGATATCATGACTATGTGTTATGTGTTTATGTGATATTATGTGTTTACTCGCTTTATTATGTTTTTATGAGATTATAATTAATGTGTGACGTTATCACACTAATCCAATGCTAGTTGTGATCCATTTCTTGATACCACACTAGTCCAACGCTAGTTGTGGTTTCCTTGTTCGATTTCTCACTAGTCCAACGCTAGTGAGAAAGTAGAAACATGGGCTAGTCCAACGCTAGACCCTTAGGAGCCCTTCGCGCGTTAGATCATGATTGCATACTAAAATCACTTCATCTCATGCATGTTTTTCACTTTTTAGGGTCTTTTATCATTTTTTGCATGTCTCCCTTACACATATATCCCTTCCCCATATTTTCCCTTATATGTATATTACTTACCCCTTTCGTTTGAAACATGGCATTAGACTTGCATTTCATATAAGAATTAGAATTAGGTAAAATCACTTGCTTGGTTAGATAGGAAAACCCCCCTTGAATATGGGATATGGATGAGTTTGGCTTTCTAGTCTTAGCACGCTCGTATTCCCTCTATTAAAAGGGAAAATTGAGTCACGAACATTAGTCCCCCGTACCCGACATGATGCATTCCTTTAAGACACGTACATTTCTATAATTATTTTATCCTTTCCCTTTTCTTAGAGTCTCATATTGTTGCATTATTCGTGACTTCTCCGAAGGGTCATCATTGGGCATCACAATTAATGTGATTGGCACCATTTAAGTTTTAAAGAGAAATTTTGCCCCCCGATACCCCCTAGGTCTAGGGTTTACATTCATATAGTACGTCCAAATGTGATAAATCTCTAGGTTAAAATAAGAAAAAATTTTGACTAAGTCGCGCAACTAGCCTTGGCTAGGTCGAAAGGGTGCCTTGGGTTCTTATCCTTGCCTTCCCTTTCTTCAAATGTGACTCCCGAACCTTTTTCGTTGGTTTGCGTAGAGTAGAAGTCGTTTAAAAGGGGTTTTTCTACCTTTTCCTTTGAAAAAATCTTTTTTAGGTGATTTGGTACACCTTAACTCTATACCAAGTGGCGACTCCGATTTTGTTTTAAAAAACCCTTTTTAAACTATATTTTGGGTCAAATTGTTGCATTTTCAAACCCCCATTTAGGCCCATTTTCCTTTTAAATCAAAAATCATATTTTTAATCAAAAATTCACTTTTCAAACCATTTATTTATTTTATAAAAAATGGGACGCGACAGAATCAATACAGAGCATGGAGGAAAACGGGTCTAAACATTCCTGTCAGAACTGTCCAAATTCGAAGGCAGTTCTGACAACCGATATTGTTTTGGTCATAACTAAAGCTACGGAACTCGGATTTGGATGAACTTTATACCGTTTCGAAGCTAAGACCAATATCTACATTTCTTATGAAGAGGTCAACACCCAGTTCGTACGTTATCAAAACGGACAGAACATGGTCAGAGGCTAAAACAAGAAACGCGGCAGAATTCTGAGTTTAGAATAGATGCGACTATTTTGGCCATAACTCAGGCTACAGAGATCTGTTTGACCTGAAATTTTTCTGACATATTCAGGACCTAAGAGGCTACAACTTTCATGTTTTGAGAAACTTCTGAATCAATACGTAGTGTCAAGAAAAACGGAGCTCAAGTTCAGGTGCTGGGCTGCCCTGCTTACCCGGATTTGCCGGTTTTGCGCGTCGCAAACGCATGGTCCGTTCTATGATTGTTATGCAGGTTTTCTAGCTAAATGCACACCAAATACACACCCTAAACCAGCTCCTATGAAGGCTTCCAATGATCCGAAATTGCACCATACAATTTCCACAACCTAACCACATATTATCTACACCTTCTAATTGAACTTCATGTGCACTCATTAACTTAATCTAACCATTAGTGCAACAAACCCTAACCAAATTAACCCTAACCAAGCAATTACTCCTCACTTTAGCCTAGGGTTTCTTAACCCCAAATCAGTTTCTACCACCCACTCACCAAACAAATGAAATACATCATCAAACACAACCATAACAAGTTCAATAACACAAGATTAAGGCTAACTAACATGTTTAGCATGAAACCCTAATTAGAGTTCATATGGCCGAACCTCAAGGCCTCATTTTTCACTAAATGAATCCATAAAATCAAGTGATAAACATAAGAGGCACCATAATCAATCACAACTAACAACCATTATCATCATTTCCACTAGCCCAAGCATCATAAACCACACTTAGCTTTGCATAGGAACTTTCTTACCTCAAGATGAAGGTTATATGATGACTAATAAACTCAACCCAACTCCAAGATGGATTCTTTATGCTTCAAGATGAAGATCTATAACAGAAATTTGGTTGAACTTTGCAAACTTCCCTTGGTTTCTCTCTTCCTTCTCCACGGCTCCACCTCTCTCTTGCTCTTTCTTGTTTTGTTTTGTTTTGTCTCAATAATGACTTAGTTATGGCCCTTGAGACTAATATGTGGTGCAAGACCACTTAGGAAAGATATTTATCATTCAACCAATCAAATGAAAGCTTGTTTATTGCATTTTAACCCTTACACCTTTATTTTCTCTTTCTTACTCCTTTTCCCCCAAACATTGGATAATCTTTCAATTAACTCCATAGGTTATAACTTAATCTAATCTAAAACACTTAACCACACTTAATTGCTTCACTAATCACCTTCCTATCTTAATCACCTATACTTAAACATACTTTATCCCACATAAAAGCAATTAAATAATAACCTTTTTGTCAAGGGTGAAATTAGGGTTTTAAACCCAACTTAAACTTCTAATACCTCATAACACTAAAGGTTTTGCTAGTTCAGAGTTTTCTAACTTTTAAACTCACTTAACCGATATAAAATGGATCAAATCCTATACTTACCTATACCAAAACACACACTAACATAACTAACTTTAATCACCACTCGAGCTTATAATTAATACAAAAACTAGGGTTTCAATACTAACCCCAACTTAGGGTTTTCAAATTAGTCCAAAAACCTAATGTTACTGCACAAATAATGAATATAACCTAATATCAACCTTAAGAACGGACTGGGGCCTCACATTGCAACCAAAAGAACATATATTTGTAGGAATTATTTTGATGAAAGAAATTGAAGGAAAATTTGAAAGGAAACAAGAAATAAGGATTTATGAAAGCAAAGTAAGAAAAAAAAGATACCAAGAATATAGAATGAACTATTTCATGGAAAACTGGGCTAATTGATCAGAATATTGTTAGATGACAAAAAAGTCGGTCAAATATGGTGGCTTGGCTGATTGGTATCAATATATGATGGCATGATAGGCAATTTTTTTTAAAAAAGCTTTGTGGCCGTCGCGCCATAAAGGAGCCACGGTCAGAGAATGCAGAATTTTTTTTTTAAATCTTTCTCGCCGTCACGCCATGTAGGAGCAATAGCCAGAGAATTCAGAATTTTTTTTTAAAAAAAATCCTTCGGCCGTCACGCCAGTCAGAAATGTTTTTTTTTTTTTTTAAATCTTTCTACAATTCAGAAAAAAAAAATTCTTTTAAAAATTATTTAAAATCAAAATTTTTAAAAACAATGCAGACAGTCTGACAAAATTTTAAAAACAAACACTGGCCTCGCGTAGCATTTTAGCATTTTAAAGGATGCTAGGCTTTAAAATTTTAATCCATTTGTTAAAGGATTTAGGGGTTTCTTAAAGAATTAAGGTTTACCATTTTAGCAAGCTTAAGTTATATAACATGCTTAATTATTATGATTTGTTAAATTTAGAAAATGGTTTAATAATATGATTTAAGTTTAAGTGATTGCATAATGGATGGAAGTATTGCTTAATATTATTATGATTTGTTAATTTTAACTTTATTATCTATAATTCACATAGAATGTTAATTTTAACTTTATTATCTAGCATAGGAACTTGTGGAACAGCAATAGTTAACGGAGAACGAGTGCTATGTAATTGTCAGAGAAGACCTGCTACTAGATATTGTTGTCCCCCGACGACACCTCAAGAGAAGCGTAAGGCCAAGGTCAAGGGTAAAGGCAAGAAAACGGCGAGACATTGATATTATTTTGTCTTTGACGATGTTTTATATCTCATCCATTCAATGCATTCCACACAATTTTGACATTTAATTTAATTTAGTTGTCTACTTTTTATGTTTAATCCAATCACTTTCAATTTGAATAACATTAAATATTTTCAAAATAGAGAAGTACAAGTTATTTTATTAAACCCTGTAATTGGATAGAAGGGTCCCTATAGGATAATACCTACAAAACAAATAAGTACTAGTTATTTTATGGCTATTTTAATTGATTAAATTATTTAAACTAATTATCGCATACCAAATAATGACACACAAACAATTCTTCATGTCTACAAATACGTTATCAATCTTTTTATATGATTGCATTTTATATGAAAATTTAAATATATAAATCGCAATTCGTGTTGTAATTTTTCATTTTTTAACACAATTACGGTTCCTTTAACATTCTATGTGAATTATAGATAATAAAGTTAAAATTAACAAATCATAATAATATTAAGCAATACTTCCATCCATTATGCAATCACTTAAACTTAAATCATATTATTAAACCATTTTCTAAATTTAACAAATCATAATAATTAAGCATGTTATATAACTTGAGCTTGCTAAAATGGTAAACCTTAATTCTTTAATAAACCCCTAAATCCTTTAACAAATGGATCAAAATTTTAAAACCTAGCATCCTTTAAAATGCTAAAATGGTATGCGAGGCCAGTGTTTGTTTTTAAAATTTTGTCGGACTGTCTGCATTGTTTTTAAAAATTTTGATTTAAATAATTTTTAAAACAAAAGTTTTTTTCTGAATTGTGGAAAGATTTAAAAAAAAAATATTTCTGAATGGTGTGATGGCTGAAGGATTTTTTTAAAAAAAAATTTCTAAATTCTCTGGCCGTAGCTCCTACATGGCATGACGGCCGGAAAGATTTTAAAAAAATTTCTGCATTCTCTGGCCGTCGCCAGAAAGCCTTTTTTTTTTTAAAAAAAAATTTCCCATCGTACCAAGATGGCACGACGGGCATATATTGATACCAATCAACCAAGCCATTATATTTGACCGACTTTTTTTGTCATCTAACAATATTCTGATCAATTAGCCGGAAAATTGAAGTATGAAATTGTGAGAGATTTGGTAGTTTTTATGTGGCTGTTTAGATAATTATATTGAATTTTATAATTTATTTTTGGTCTGATTAGGACCATTTTACACTCACAACTATGGAAGAGAATTTTAAAAAGTGACTACTGTATGATAGCACTACACACTAAATTTTGCACATCTTTTATTATATAGATATATGTTAAATAGGTAAACTATTCCAAAAATAACAATGAAAATAAAATAAAAAAGAAGTCGATAAAGTTGAATATGGGAACAATTTTAAGAAGGATATAGACCATATTTATTCAAACATCTTGTTTTGCAAAAAGATATTTCAAATATTTGCATAGAACCATATTCAAACGTTCAAATCGGTCATAGGTCATAAAAATAGAGACAAATGAGAAAAGGAGCATAATGCATGACAGAAACATATCACTAAAGTGTTCGAGGTGTTAAACATTAAAATAGGAGTAAGAAAAATATTTTATTATAGTTGGCATGATGGAAAGCAGAGGTTAGTCCGGCTTTCGACGCGGACCGAAGGTCCTTGCTTGCTGGCTAGCGCTACTGCCAGGTTGAACAAGAAACATAGCAAATTAAAATTAACCAAGATAACTTAAAACACCCAAGAGAATAAACTCAAAGTAAAGCTCAATTGAAATTCAAATAGACAGAATTATGTAATTAACCTCGCAACAAGTAAAATTAAAGAAGTAACGGAAACTAGAAGGGATGTAAACTAAATTTGAAATCTTTCTCCACTCCCTAACTTCTTCAAGATTGAATTTTTCTTTCTCCATGTGAAAGACTTAGGTTAATCAATCCTTAATTTTGATGATTAACAAAATAAAATGATGATACAAAGTTTTCATTAAGCATCAGATACACTTTTTGATGTATATCAAATAGATCAGATGTCCAAAGCAATTCAAGACAAGTATGTCGCTAAGTATTGAACGTGGTTTCAGATATTGGCTAAGAGGATCGGGCGTCTGAAGGATAAAGTGAAAATTGACTCTGATGATTGGACAATGGATTGGACACACAGGTGGACTATCGAACGTCTGGCAAGAAAACTTTAGAACTGTTTATTTTTGTCAGACATATTTTTCAGACGTTGTATCAGACATCCGAAACTCCTAGCAAAGACTCACACAACACGCCTGCCTACACAATGTTGAACAAAAAGGAATTGGATTGGACGTCCGATAGAGGATCGAATATCCGACAGTTCTAATAACTAGTTTTCTAACAGCTAGTTTTTTGATCATTGGAGAGAATATTGGCGCAAGATTTCACCACTATAAATACCGCCAATTTTGAAAATAAAAGAGACTTTTGCCTACATTGAATACACGTTTTGTGAGAGTGATCTTGAGAAAAAAATACTCTATGTGTGTGTTTTTGTATTCTTTGTGAGGCTGACAAATGAGTAGTTCTTCTTAATTAGTTGAGGGGATTCAATTATAGTATAGTAAGGATTAATTTGAATGGAATTGTAAAACTCTTTGACTCAATTAAGAAGCATTTAGAGTAAGTAAAGTGTGAGCCTTCTTGTGTACAAAAAGGCTTGTTACACCAACAATTGAGGAACCTATTAGTGAGTTCAACCCCAAGTTTGGAAGTTTTGTTTGGTTTGCAATTCTCTTTACTTTTATTGCTTTCTTTTACTACTTGTTTTTGTGGTTAAGTTGCCTTATCTTCCTTGCTACTTTGCTTTCTAAGTGTGTGATCACTTAAGTGAATTTGGCTAGTTAAAATTGGGTGAAATTTCGTAATTGCTTACTTGATTTGTGAACAATCTAATTCATCCCCTCTTAGATTGCACTTAGACCTTACACTATGTGTTTCTTTAGAAACTGGGTAAGACAATAATCCATGTAAAATTTGAAACTAAATCTAACTCACACTATGTTCACCAACACTAGTTAAATCTAAATTTTTGCGCTCAGAACAAAGAAATCCCCCCTTGTACCTGATCACTTCTCACAATTTTGAAGATACATAGCAGCACTCAAAGTACCTTTCCACAACTATCACAATTTCAAAATATTTCTAGCACAAATCATTTTGAAAACTTGTACCTAATATGAGCTAAGTTATTATTCTATTCTAGTCTTCAAGTCTTTTATACGTACTAAAAATTGGTGGAAATTTGGCCTATAACATTTAAGCATTTAATGCTCAAAATACTAGCCTTTAGGATGGTCAGACTATTGAATGTTTGAATCTTCGTCCCATTGATCATCTGATATTATCAGATGTATTAAACTTTCTAGAAATTCTTCAAATGAGCGAACCTTTGCTCCTTTTAACATAAAGAATGTCTGGTCAATCCTTTAAATTCCAATAGTTTCTTTGAACAGTCAAAGGAGTGAATTCCATCCGACAGGTGTCTCCAATCAATTTATTAAGCTTTTGCACAGTTTTCGGATGCGTCTACGAACGCGTCAGAAGTTTTGACTTATTTTTCTGGCTTTTTTATTATTCCTTCTTTCCCTCACCTAGTTTTTGTTATTCCCGTGAATTTGTTCTATCAAGATTTGTAAATGAATCATTAATACAAATCATCATTTTATTTCTTATTCATCAAAATCAAAGATTTAATAAATTTTAGGTGTTCAATTTTCACTTTTCTGATGAGACAAATTGAATGATGTATTTTTAGGAGACAAATAAGGAAGTAATAGCTCCTCATATGGATAAACACCAAAATTAAAACTCTCCCTTAATCATAGCAAAAAGGCAAAGCAGCGATCTTTACCCCTTTTTTCGTCAATAAAATACAATATCTAAGTGTTACTTTTTTGAATGTCTTTTGGCAATGTTCGCCGCCTATCTGGCAACAACCACAAGAGCCCTGTCGCGCCCTATTTTAAAATAAAATAACGAATTTTATAAAAAAATTTTTTTTGATGAATTTTGAGAACAAATAAATTTTTAATTTGTAGAGAATAAATAAAGAAATAAATTTTAATTAATTTTGATTTGAAAATTGAGTTTTGGATTTTAGAAAGTAAATAAAGAAATGGGCCTAAATGGAACTTAAAGTGCGACGATTTTGACCCAAAAATAATAGTTTAAAAAGGGTTTTCAATAAAAATAGGAGTCGCCACTTGGTATTGAGTTAAAGTGTACCAAGTCACCTAAAATAATTTTTTTTTAAAAGAAAAAGTAGAGAAAACCCTTTTTAAACGACTCCAAATCTGCGAAAATCAAGAGAAAAGTGTTCGGGAGTCACGTTTGAAGAAAGGGAAGGCAAGGATAAAATCCAAAACACCTTTTCAACCTAGCCTAGAGCTAGTTGCATGATTTAGTCAAAAATTTTTTTATTTTAATCTAAGAATTTATCACATTTGGATGTCATTATATGGATGCAAAAACCTAACCCTAGGAGAATATCAGGGAATCGGAATATCACTTTAAAGCTTAATCGGTGCAGATCACATTAATTGTGATGCTCAAGTTGACTCTTTGAAGAGGTCATGAATATGCAAAAAATATGAGACTCGAAGGAAAAAAAAGAAAATAATAATTATACAAATATGCATGACCTAAAGGAATGCATCATAACGAATGCGAGGGCTAAAATTCGTGACTTTAATTTTCCCTTTAATAGAGGGAATACAAGCGTGCTAAGGTTAGAGAGTCATACTCGTCCATATCCCATATTCAAGGGGTATTTCTCCTATCTAATCAAGTAAATGATCTAATCTAGTTCTAATTTTCTTAAATGGAATGCAAGTCTACATGTTATGTTTTCACACATAGGGGTAAGGAATATACATATAGGGGAAATATGGGATAAGAAATATACACATAGGGGGAATATGGGATAAGGGATATACATATAAGGGAAATGTCATGCAAAATGATAAAAAATCCTAAAAAGTAGAAAAATGTGCATGAAAATGTAGTGATTTGTCACACAAGCATGATCTAATATGGGGACGGTCCCTAAGGGTCTAGTGTTGGATTAGCCCATGTCTATAAGTTCTCACTAGCGTTGGACTAGTGAGAAATTGAAAAAAGGGCCACAACTAGCGTTGGACTAGTGTTGAATCGAAAAAAATGTTGGACTAGTGTGGAATCGAAAAAAGTGCCACAACTAGCGTTGGACTAGTGTGATGACATCATGCATTTATTATAATCAAATAAATCATATGAAACATAATAAAGCAAATAAACACATAAATCACATAAAACATATAGCATATAAGCATGATATCTAGATGCAAGACCCTAAGAAAGCGAGTAACATGAAAACACACAAGCATGCAAAACACACAAAGCAAATAAAGCATATAAAGACCTAACTATTATATTGGGGGGGCCCTGACTACAATCTAAAGGGGAAGGAATAAAATAAATACCTAACTATTACATCTTGGCATTTAAATGCCTCTCAAATAACCAAAATTAGATTACACTAAATATACAAAATTAAATAAATAAAGTGAATAAAGAAATAAATGAAATAATAAAAAACATTCAAACAAGCATGCAATCTCACACATAAAATCACATAGTAGCACATAGGATCAAGTAAAATCAAAATAAAAGAGTAAAATGTACCTCCCTTGAATTGGTGACCTAAAAAAATGAAGTTTCCCTTATTTACCCTCCAAAACAATAAAAAGGTCAAGGCATCACTTTAATTAACAAATAATCACAAGAAATGAAAATAAACACGAAATTGAATCAAATGACGCATTCAAATGAAAGTAAACAACCCACATTCACCAAATTAAACAAGCAAGAACCCAATTGAAAGAATTAAAGAAGTTTGAGTGGTCAAATTATTATTATTACTAATATTAAGGGTCTAGAATTAAAATAAAGTAAAATTAATGACTTAAGATGAAGTCTACCAAAACAAAGACTAAAATTTACAAAAAAATAAATGAAAACCCATTTGCTATAATTAAACAACAAAAATACCCAAAATTTCACTAAAAATCCAAATCAAAATCATAAATCTTTCAAAAACTATTAAACCTCAAAATTCATCCTAAAATTCACTAAAAATCTATCCAAAAATCATAGTAAGACATGCCAAAGGAAAAAAATAACATTTTAAAGTGATGAAATTGATTAACTTTTCCAATTTTTGGGTCATGGTAACATTACTTAAGAAAGTAGGGGTTAAAATGCAAATTTGGAAAATATTTCATGCATAGCATCGAAGGAGCTTCTTCTTCATCGCGGGTTTCTTTCTTTTTCTGCAACTTAGATATGTTGGTGCGCAAGAATTCAAACAAATTCTACTAATTTGACAACCAAACCCCAATACAAGAACTTTAACCCATTGTTATTAACATCACCCAAACACAATCATCTATCCCTAGAAGATCCAATCAAAGCAGCTGGACATGGAAACGCAAAAAAGAAAGAAAGAAAGAAACTTGCTGTAAACTGAAGTTGGATCCATCGAAAGTCACTGTTTGTGTGAGGACTCATGTTTTTATTCTTAAAATAATTATTTTTATAATTATTTACCCTAGTATTAGTTAATTATATTATCGTTACATGAATTGCTTTTAAATTTCGCTTTATCGCGCGTGATTCGAAAGTTTACGTATTTCGTGTCGAAACGACTAAGTGGAGATTTGAGAAATTTATACTAGGCTACTAAGAGTGAATAATTATACAGTTAAAAGAATTACATTTAAAGATTAGTGCACAAGTGAAACAAACAAGAGAAAAAAGTAGTAGTACGGGACACTATTCACGCACTATTCGTAGTTGACTTTTGCATAGCTTTTGGCCACAAATTCTTCATGCTTCCAA
This sequence comes from Coffea eugenioides, assembly GCF_003713205.1. Taxonomy (NCBI): domain Eukaryota; kingdom Viridiplantae; phylum Streptophyta; class Magnoliopsida; order Gentianales; family Rubiaceae; genus Coffea; species Coffea eugenioides. Next base: position 14,729,527 of record NC_040039.1, read on the forward strand.
GAGAAGCTTCACACAACACAAACCCTTCTCTCTCTCCCCTCTCTTGGTCGGCCGAACAGCAAAAGAAAAGAAGAGAAGAAAACTTCACTTCATCTTGCTTTATCTTGCTCCATTTCACTTCCAAATTTGCACCCAACTTCAAAACCTCTTGGAGATCAACTTTATCTTGGTTAAAGGCATCATCTTGTGGACTTTTCTTGTAGATTTTTGGTGGAAAATTTCTGGTTTCATCTAGGGTTCAAGAGGTAAACTTCAACTCTTGCAATCTCTCCATTTTTTTCAAGAATCAAGCTTAGATTGCATGGGTTTAAAACCCTAAGCAAGGAATAGGCTAGCGGACTTGAGGTGTTTCATTTCTTGTTTTAATCTTTAGGCTAGAGGCCTTGAGGTGGATTATAGGTAGCTGACTTGAGGTGTAATTAGTTGATTGTGGTTGTTTATGTGTTATTTGAGATGAATACGGTTAGAAAGCGAAGGAAAAATCGAGGACAAGCTGTGCATGAAAGCTGGCCGAAACTGTCCTGTGGTTATCTTACTTGTATTTTGAATTTTTGTTGGTTGTTTGACTATTAAATTGAGTGATATATGTTGTATAATATGTGTACAAAGTGCCTTGCGAAAATCGTTTCAATTGTTTGCTCAAAACTAGAGTTTTCGAAAAAGAAAGAAATCTGGAAATGGTAATCTGGGCAGCCAAACAGTACCTTTTTGTTAGAGCGTATCTCTCTGTACAAAATTCAAAATTGAGTGCCGTTAGTGGCATTCAAAACTAGACATTCATAGCTTTCAAATGGTATAAAAATCACTTGCTTGTTCGAACTGAGTTAACCGTAGTGCTTCGACAAAGTTGACTGCCCTGTTGTGACTTTCTGTCCGAGAGGAATGGAGAAGCTGCATCTTGTGGCTTGATTTTCTCTCACTTGTGAACTAATTTTGGAAACATTTCCTTCTGATAAAATGTATCATTTTGAATCTAGTTTCCAACGCCACCAACCATTCCTAATTTGAACTTGTATTGAGGGAGATGTGGCCTGATTTTGAAAGCGCGACAAAGCTGGAAATTGGAAAGTTTTTCCTTTCTTGCTGACCGAATGGTCAAATTTGTTTTGGGATGTTTTGTTTTGAAAATTTTGATGTTAATTGCTTATAAAATGCCTATTAAATTTTTCTAGAACCTTGGTTTAAAAAATGGATCGAATTGGGGCTGATTTCATTGTACAAAATGTTTGAAAAGGGAAGAAAGCAAGAAGGCAGATTAGTTTTGAAACATTTTACGAACTTTGGTCGTTTTGTTAACTGCCTTCCCACGTAAGTTTTTGTGTGAAATTTGATAGAGAGATATTCCACATATGGAAGTTTAAGTGTACCAAATTTTGTGGAAATTCAATACCATTTCGATACCCAAATAACGCCCCAAAATTGGCTCTTCAAATTTGGAAAATTTCTGAACAGTGTACAAATCCAGCCGACTTTAGACTATTATATCTCGATGCTCAAAACTCCGAATTTAGTTTCGTTTGTCGTGTTTGAAACCTTGTTTGAAACTCTTATTGTGTTACAAATTTCAGGCATGATTCACTTTCTGTGAATTATGCCGAATTTTCAAAGGTTGCTGAAAAACAAGACTGGTTCAAACCTGTCCTATTGGAACTGAAACTTTCAGCGGAAAAATGAGTGCTTTCCGTGTAGAATCTTGGAAAAGTGTTTTCTAGGAACTTTTAGTACTCTAAATTTAGTTTCCAACGGTGTAGAGTTTTCCATTTTTGGACATGCCAAACTCAAGATTCAATTTTTTTCAAGTTTGTCACTTAAAGCTGAAATTTTCTGATTTCTTATGAAATGAGCTTTTCAGGACTCATCACCTTATCTTGATATTGATAAACCGTTTAAACTCGATTTCACAGAAGAGGCAAGTCTTTCTTGGGACTTTAACTCCTCACCTGTGAACCTCGAATTTCGAGAGATTTAAGTTCTCTTTTAAGACTTTGACTTAGTCTTAACAAGTGTACATTCCTTCTTGGTTAATGCATGTTGTGAGTGATAGTTAATCGAATTTATTCAGGCACTCAAGAGAATCTCGGAGTGGACATCTGAGGACTTAATTGCTCACTTACCCACTTTTGACTTGGTGAGTGTCAAGTGTATGAAGTGTTGCTACGTGCTTAATTGCTCTCATTAATTGAGTATTTTGCAAGTGTTGAGTCGAGTGTGTACTTTATCGCACTCGTTCTCTTTTAAGTGAATTGTGTTTGAATTGCATGAAGTGAATTGTTAAGTGAATAAAGTTAAATGTTGCAATAGTGAATCGCATTGACTTATAGATGTAATAGTGAGGGACGCCCAAACTCATCGGCCGACCTTGCGACTCGAGCCGGCATGGATTTGGTCGTGAAGCTTGGTGAGCCAGGAGAAAAATTTTATAAGCTTGATCTATTTGAGAGATCTCGCTTGGCATAGTCGAGTAGTATCGCCTTATATAAAAGAAGTGCGAGCCCAGAGTAGGGGGTGTAACGGTGATCGGGAGTGCGAAGTAAGTGGGGTTCTACGGACCTATAACCTACCCAATTGACGGAGTGTCAGCTCGTGGAGGTACTAGATCGAACATTGGCAGAGCAAGTGGAATATAACTCCTGAGAGCTCCCGTATCCTTATCAAGTGTGTTTTATTGTTAATTGTGAATTACTTGAATGTTATAGCTTTAATTCTCGTATAAGTGCCATTATTATTTGAACTATGTGTTTTGCATGTTTTCTTGGCCTCACTGAGCATTAGTTCATTCCATTAGATTTGTTTTCCTTAACAGGAGCCGAAATGGAAGGAGTTATGTAGAAGCTGACTTGATGCATTTTGATTAGAGTTTTGAATGTATTGATTAGACAACTTTTGGAAGTTGTACATTTTGGAAAAGTTGATGTATTTTGAAAACTTGTGATGTAAGATTGAACACTTGTGTATGGAAGCGACTTCTTTCAGTTCGACTTTTATTATCGGTTATTTACTTTTAAGTTTGAACTAGAATGGTATCGAGTCCTGGTGAGAGTTAGGCAGGCATCCCGCCGATACCCTCGGGTTCGCTCTTGGGAGAAGTGGGGGCATCACAGTTTGTCTAGCCAAACCATCTAACCATTGAACATCAAATTATCCTAAAACCTTTCAAATGCGGATTGAATTCTTTCAGAGCATCAGGAACCACAAAGGGATGAAACAACAAGCGGATTCACAAAGGAGGAACAAGAAACTGATGTGATGAACTCAAATCTTCACCAAAATTGTGTAAAAAATGACAGGAAGAAAAGTTAGAGTTACCTGCAATTGTTGGTGAAGCAAAGTAGAACGTAAAACCTCAAGAAAATCACGTTGGTTCTGGAAATACAACCCAAGAAGCTCTCGTTACAGAAAATTTCAGCGCTGATGAAGTCGCCACTTTGGGCCGAGATTTGAAGGGGTTAGAGACGTTTTCGCCGAATGCTTTTTCTACAAAAGTTGTTGATTGGTATCCAAGGATGGTGCAAAAAGAAAAATCTCTTCCAAATTGGCACTATCAAGACCGGAAATCAAGAAATACGAAGGCTGGTTTGTCAGCCTGGTAAGGGTTTTTTGCAGCAGATTTTCTCTTTGTTTTTGCTTTGTTCTATCTCTTGATCTTTCTCTTTCGTCCCCCAAATTTCCCCAAGCTCTCCCATTTCTGGTTTCTTCCCTTTTCTTTCTTTTTTTCTCCAGCAGAAGCTTTTCCTTTTTCCTGTTTTTTTGAAACCCCCAGATTCTTCACTCTCCATGGCAAAACCCTTTTCTTCTCTGGTTTTTCTTTCTTTTTCCTCCAGCCACAGCTTTTCTCCCTCTTCCTTGCTTTCCAGTCTCTTCCTCTGGTTTCCTATCCTCTCTCAGCCCCTCTTGAAGCTCTCTCTCTCTCTCTCTCTCTCTCTCTTTTTTGCTTTTTCTTGCCTTTCCTTCTTCCTCTAGTTTCCTGCCCCCAGCTTTTTCTTCCTCAGCCTCCCTCTGGTTTTTTCCTCAGTTTTTTCCTAGCTCAACCGCCACATTTTCCTTTCTTTTTCAGCCCCCAAGCATTCCCCTTGGTTTTCTCTTTTTTCTTGACCTTTCTTCCCGTCGCCTCTCCTCTCTCTTTCTCCCTTCTTGTTTCCGGTTTTTTCTTCCTCTGCCTTTTCTCTCTAGCCCCATAGCTCCTTTCTTGTTTTTTTTGTTCCCAAATTTTTCTAGACTTCCAAGTGTCTTGCCACCTACCCCCCTCCCTTTGTTGTGGTGTCCAAAAAAAATAGAGACACTTGTCTCTTTTGCATGCACCCCACTTGGCCCTATTGCATGTGTGCCACACATATTTTTTATTTTGTATTGATAAATAAAATGCTAATTTTTAATTATCTTATAAAATGTCATTTTATTTAGAAAAAACTAAGTTAGAAAAAGATAAAAATGGATTTTTATTGAAAATTTTCTTCTTCTTTTGAGAAATTTGATAATAATAATAAAATGTTTTTTTAAAAAAAGAATGATGAACCTAATTTGCTTCTACCAATTTAATCAAATAAAATAAGGTAAAATAAAATAAAATAAAACAAGAATAAATAAATAAATAAAGTTAAAATTTAACTAAATCAAACTGAAATTTTGGTGTCTATAACTTCTTGCCCCTCTTTGTCTGAGTTTCAAAGAAACTCAAGACAGACAAAGACGTAGACACCAAATACTTACCTGTAATTATTCTGCCGTGAACTGAAAATATGTAAACATGAAAAAGATCAATGAGATAAAATCCGAACCTGCCATAACATCAGTCAGTAGGATGAAACCCGAACCTGTCGTCAAATTGCTCAGTAGGATAATACCCGATCTTGCCATACCATCGGTCAGTGGGATAATACCCGATCCTGCCGTCAAATTGGTCAGTGAAAAATTGGTCAGTGGGATAATACCCGATCCTGTCATACCATCGGTCAGTGGGATAATACCCGATCCTGCCATCAAATTGGTCAGTGGGATAATACCCGATCCTGTCATACCATCGGTCAGTGGGATAATACCCGATCCTGCCGTCAAATTGGTCAGCGGGATAAAATCCAAGCCTAACGGAAGTAGGAAGACACGTTAGTGGGATGAATCTTATGCTAACAGTGATAAAAAAATATGTTAGTGAGATAAACTCGATTCTAACGATGATAGAAAAAACATGTTAGTGAGATAAACTCGATACTAGCGGTGATAGAAAAAACACGTTAGTGAGATAAACTCGATGCTAACGGTGATAGAAAAATACAACACACGTTAGTGAGATATACTCGGTGCTAACGGTGAAAGAAAAAACACGTTAGTAAGATAAAATTGATGCTAACGGTGAAAGAAAAAACACGTTAGTGAGATAAACTCGATACTAACGGTGATAGAAAAACACAACACACGTTAGTGAGATATACTCGGTGCTAACGGTGAAAGAAAAAACACGTTAGTGAGATAAACTCGATGCTAATAGTGAAAGAAAAAACATGTTAGTGAGATAAATTCGGTGCTAACGGTGATAGAAATACATGTTATTGCATGAAAAAGTTCTTGAATACTTACCTGAAAAGTCTTTTCAAAAATTGCCCCACTTTGAATCAATTTTTGTACAACCAATCATTTGCTTTGCATTGTGGCATTGTTGCTCCTCCTTAAGGCCTTGATTCGCACTTCCTCTTCTATTTGAGCCCTAAGTGTTTAATTGTTGGGCGACATTCCATGACTTTATTACAAAAATAATTTTCCCTAGTTTTGCTATGTGAAACAATCAAAATAATGCCACCACCATTCGATCCGTCCGGCTTTCTAGAAACGTGTAAACATGAGTATTTTGATATTTTTTCCTTGATGCTACAAAAACCGACCTTGCACCGCAAATTGCATCTCGATTGCCTTAGCTTTCAATGCTAACTTAACATGAAAACTTACACATATGCACCTTTCGATAAATCGAAGAAATTGTCATTTGATAAAATCCAATGAGACAAATAAAACTATGCAGCACCCAAAGAATTTTTATACAAAAATGTCAAAAGCCAAAGTAATGCAAAAAATAACTATCGATTTGCATTGAAAGAAAAAGATGACTTTAGAGAAATGAATAAAAAATCCAGCAATCTATGTTGATGACCAAAATACTTTGGCCTCCAACAAAGTGCCCCCCGTTTGACCCTTTGGATATGTCCGTCGGGGATTCAATGTGTGAGACCCCGAAATTTTACGTGTCTTTATAACCCTTATGTGAACTCACTTATCTTTGATTTTCAATTCCTTTAATGGTCGAATTTGAGCTAAGAGAGTGAATTTGTTAAGAAAAGTTTCATATTTTCAAGTTGTTAGAAAATCTTGAAATTTTCGCAGGAGGCTCTGCGCAGCTTTGGAAAATTGGCTATAACTTCGTACAGGAAAGTCAGAATTGAGTTCCGTTTGTTGTATTTAAAACTAGACTCATAGGGCTTCCTACTGTATCAAATTCAGAGTTTGATTCAATCCCTAGAAATTCCAGAAAATTGGTAAAGTTGGCTGAAAATTCTATCCTGCACAAGTTACAATAGGAATGTTGTAGTAGCTTATGGTTCAATTTGGACCAACTTATGAATTGAATCTCTTTGAGGTGTCTTCTAAAGATTATTAGTATTTGAAATCTAGTTTTTAATAGGCCAAGTTTTATGAATTTTTGATATTTATAACTCAAGTTATGATTTTTCTAAAGGAATGGCATAAGTTAGGGTTGTTTTGTGCATACTAGGGTTTTTGGTGTGTTTTGGTGCATTTTGGTAGTGTGATCACTTGGTGAAGTGTGTATATTAAATTTGGTGGATGAGAATGAGTATTAGGTAAGAAAAGTGTGTGATTAGAAGTGTTAATAATAAGTGAGTGAACCATAAGTAAAAATACAAATACGTGCGAGTTAGAGAAAAACGGCTCGAATCGACGTGCACCGTTTGCTATCGAATGAGTGCACCACTTGAACACTACTTTATTACCTTAATCTCCTTGCTATTAATTGATTAAAATCAGCCCCAAAATATCCTCAAGGCAACCGAAATATTGGACCAAGAAAAAGAGAGAAAAGAAAGTAAAAATGAGAATTATTCTTGTGGTGACACTTGTCGGATGCATAGAAAAATTTTGACCAAGCATTTGTTTTTCCTTTTTATCTTCTCCTTGGCTCCATTTTCTTCCATTTTTCTTGAGCTTGGCCGAAATTTTAGGGGAGGAAAAAACAAGAGAGAAACCTTCAACTCCAACTTCAACTTGTGCTTGAATCTTGAGTTCCAATCAAAGTTTGTGCAAACTACTCCATAAAACTTGCTCACTAAGGAGATTTGAAGGCTTTGGTGGAGTGATTTTGGAGAGGAAAGTTTTAAGCTACCATCTTTCTTGAGATTACAAGGTACTTTGGTAAGAAACTTCCCTCCACTTCATATATGTGTAAACTAGTAGTTTAAAGTTGTAGTTTTGGTAGCTTTGTGGGGAAATTTCATGGGTTGAAGTAGTATTATGGTAAATTTCAGTTTTATGATAAATTCTCTACTCTTATATGATACTTAGTGATTGGCTATGGTTTGATAACTTAGCCATGTGTAATATTGAGGAATTATATGCTAGTTTGACTTACCTAAAGAAATTTCCAGCTTTAGCTTCAAATTCCCAGCATTGATAGTGATGAATCTGCCATGTTACTGACCTAAATATTCGTCCATGTTAGAGGACGAATTGAGCTTAGATTAAAACATGAAAGTTGTAGTAAATACTGTTTTATAGCTGTCTGTAAAATTTCAGCTCAATCATAGCATTGTAGCATGTGAAATGACAAAAATATCCTTGACTGCCATAGGTAGAGTTTTGCGGACAGTTTTGACATTTCATCATTCTGGCTTCATTTTTCACCTTGATCCGTATTAAATCAGCAGTTGGTCAAAACACGAAAGTTGTAGTCTTATGTTTTAGCTTTCCAACGCATCTGAAAATGCCTCAATCAGACTTGTGTAGCCTGAGTTATTGTCATTTGAACCCAGTGCTGTTATCCAGCCTGATAGTGAAATTCTGGTTCTGTAATCTGTAAATTCGACCTAGATAAACTATGAACCAAGCTGAGTTGTCTTCATGAAAATTGTAACCCTTTGTCTTAGCTTCGAAACGGTATAAATTGTACCCAATCCTATAAGCGTAGCTTCAGTTGTGACCGATACGCTAAGAGACGTCAAACTTGTCATTTTGTTCTTTACCTTAAACCTTATTTCCGGTCATTTTTCTAGCTTGGTTTTGTAATGGAATGACTTTTAGCCTATTGAACGGCTATTGTAATGAGATTATTTGTGTGTGATTTTGGGGGCTGATTGAGGAAAACAATGAAGCCATAAATGGCTGAAAAATAGGTAAATACAAAGGGTGTGCTGCCCAAATTTGCACTCGAGAGTTAGGTAGATGTACTCGCGACTTGAGTAAGGGTTGATGATGAAACTAACTTGAATCATATAAGGTATTCAAGTCTTCTTTCATAGAGGTATATAAGTTAGAATCTGGCCGAAACTTGTACCCTTGGAAAAATGAAATTTACGACTAATAAAAATATATTTTCTTCATTTCTTCGACTTAAATGGAGATTTCAAAGTTTTACGAGCGAACATAAGTTTTACAAATATTTTACTCATGTCCTTTGGTTTAAATGTACTCTTTTCACTTCCAAAACTATACTTATACTTTGTACTAGTAGTTATTCGGATTTTCTTTGATTCACCTAAACTTTGGATGGTTTAACTGTAATATTTTCTCTTGGTTATTATTAGGGTTCCTTGGTGATTGAGGGTATTATCCGGAAGGAAACTTTGGACATTATTTTACTTAAATAGGTGAGTGTTCTTTGTGCGTTATGTTTCCAATGACTATGTGGATTGTTGTGACTATGTGACTATTTGTGAATGTTGAATTAAATGTTAAATGTTTTCAATGATTTCTAAAAATGAATTTTGCTAGGCGAGTGTGTACTTTATCGCACTCGACCTAAATAAATGTGAAATTTATAATGATTAAATGTTTAAATACTACTTGTACATGAATGTAAGCCTTTTAGCTGAATTGGGCCTTTGCCCTTCGTTGCGGTTGACTCGAGGCAGAAGCGGACTCGGTCGGGCGATTGGTGACCCTGGGTTAATGTTTGGTATACTCGAGTATGATCACGAAATCTGGTGAAGACTGGCCAATGTCCAGTAGGGAGAAAATGAAATGAATGAATGAATGGCAAGAACAATGGAGGGGTTTTCACTTACAAATGAAATTATTTTTAATGCTGGAGGAATAAGGAAATGGTTGGTGGAATGAATGAACGAAGGGCTCCATGTGAGCATGTATCCTTTTAATGAATGTATTATCATTACTTTATATTGTAAATATTTTCTAGATTACTTGTTATTAATGTCCTTGTTTAATTATTTGGCTATGTGTATGGAACCTCACTGGGCTTTTAGCTCATTCAGTTAGCTTTGTTTTCCTTACAGGTGATGCGAGTGAGGGCGTGAGTCCTGTGCAGACTAGTTTGGTCTAGTTTTTTGAAATTTTATTTTTTTTATTGCTCTCGCACTAGTGCTTAGATAAGGTTGGATGTAGTAAGAACTTAAAGCTTTTGTTCTAATTGGGATTGTATTTCTGTTTGAGATGGATATGAATGTAAGTATATGTTTCAAGTTTGGGAATTATTTTTCACTTAGTCTCGAGGTTATATCTTATTTCACTTGATGAGAGCGATCGAGTCCTGACGAGAGTTGGGCAGGCGGTCCACTAAACCCTGGGGTATGCCCTAGGGGGAGGTGGGGTCGTCACACAATGCCGGCAGAAAAATCACAATGTGAAGAGGAATCCAAATGAACCGAATCACCAGCCTTTCAAATCCAAACTCACTTTTCCTCATAAAACCCTACTTTAGCGCCCTTTCGAGTTTTCACCAAGGCTACCCCTGCCTTTTATTTCCTTTTCCTTTTTTTTTATTTTTTTTATTTTCCCTTTTCTTTTATTCTTCTTTTATTTTCTCTCTTTTTTCTCTTTTTTTTTTCTTTTCAAAGGTGCCCTTTCGGATTTTCACTAATGAACCCATCCTGCCGATAGCCTTTATCAACTCAGAAATGTGTTTTAAGAAATGATGGCATCAGTGCGACAATCCTTCCCTTACAAAATTGGTGAAGGTGTATTGATATCATTTTCCATTTGATTAAAAAATCTCCTAAAAGAGGTGATGCAAAGAACGGAAGCCAGGATTTTCGGTTTTTTTGTAATGTGGTCAGGTGAGGGGCTAAGAAAAAATTAAGGCCTGAAAGTAGATTTTATAAGTGTTTAAATCACCTGAAATCGCATTGTTGTGCCAACCCTATCAAAACTTGCCCAAGTTTATTCTCAACTGAGGTTTTCTTCTCTTTCATTTTCCCTTTTTTCTCCTCTCATTCCATTCATCTTTTGAAAATTTTCAAATTTGCGCCAATTTATTTTTTAACTGAGGTTTTTTCCTTTAGTTTTCTCTCCTTTTGTTCCTTTATCACTTTTCACCTTCTGAGACTTTTCTTTTCTCTTTTTCAACTCAAACTTGCCCCAGTATGGGGTTTCCGATTCTCAGGAGTTGCCAAACGAAATAATTTATTCTGAAGGTTCAAAAAGGATAATTAGGAATAGAATGTTTAATTGGAAAGGAAGAAGACCTGACTTTTCATTCCATTCTTCGCATTATCCCTGAAAAGAAACTTCCATTTATCAGATGAATTTCTTACACATATCCGAATTGATCGGTCGAGGGAAATCTTATCCATTCATTTTTACTAGAACAAGTACCCCACCAGGCAATACTTTTTTTTTGACAATAAAAGAACCTTGCCAATTTGGGGCAAACTCTTCTTTTGGCCTCATCTTGTACCGACGAAAGTTAGCTCAACGCCTTGTTTCCTCGTCTGAATAGTCATGATTTGACCCTTCTATGGTAGGCACTGACCAATCCTTTTGATAACATTAACCATGACAGACTGCATTTAGCTGCTTCTTATCAAATGACCACTGATTTTTATTTCCTTAGTATTGATCCCAATTCGGCTTAAGTTTCTCTTTATGCCATTCGAGTCTCTTAGAAACAGTTTCGGATGTCTCTTCGCTACTCCTCTCATTTTGAAATCCAAATTCACATTCATGAGATATCGAGATTGCTGCCATCAAATTCCGGAATGGTAATACCCAAAGGGTCAGGGGGCTTTATTCTGGGCCATTTGAAAAGAATGTGTAAGTCACAGTACATATAAAACTGTACATTTTATTGCATTTCAAGAAAAAAACCAAACTTAATATCATGTTACTTGCTAAATGAAACTTGTCTTCAAAACCACTTGATTCAAAACTATTTACAAAAATATAGTTAAACAAAAAACAAATGCATGAATGATTTTCATAGATTTTAACCAAAGACAACTCCCGAAGTTTATCGAAATTCCTTTCAAGGGAAAAAACATCAATGATCCAATAGGTGGATAATTTTTTGAGGAACTTGAGTGTGAGGAGAATTGATATGGATATTAGATGTATAGGTATGTGGTAGGCCATGAGTGGGATATATGAAAGCTTTCTCAGGTGGATTTACGAAATGTGGGGCAAAAGGAGGTTTGAGTATGGGGTAGGGGTAGTGGTTGCGGCTCAATTTGACCAGCAAGTAAGAGATCATGTTGTATACCGCTGCTGTTACCAGCAACTAACTGATCAATCACGTGCCGTTATGCAGTCATGTCCATGCATAACTCATTGAAATTTGTTTAACATCTCAGACGATTCAGGATGTGTACTCATGTTTACACAATTTCTTGAATCTCGGCTATGTGACCATGTAATAATGGGGCTTTTTCGTGTAGCTATGTTTGCAATTACTTGAAAATTTAGGAAAAATCCTATTTAAATTCCTCTCTTGACCAGCTGTTGACAAAAAAGAAAGAAAAAGAAAAAGACACGAGTTAGTAAAAATTAAAGTAATTTGGATGCATGTCCTATTGGGGAGTCCTTTTGTACTAAGGGTAGGCCTAGAATGAGAATGCAATCCTCTAGGTTAGGCACTATACAATATCTGATGAGTCCGATCAATTTATTGATATTCGAGTGAAAATCAATTTGAAAAATTTGGCCCATTGGAGTGACAAGAGATATTTGTCCTAACAAAATGAGGACAAAGTCAGAATGGATTGATTACTTTGATCGACACATGAAATGACGTGTGAAAGAGCCTACTCTTGCAAGGATTGCAACGTTTCGACTAGGTTATTCGGTGAACCTTAGATCGAAGCCTTAAAACAGAATAAACGGGTCAAATGGATCAGATGAAATTGATGATTTATTAAAAAATTAGCTGGATCGCCCTAAAATTGAGTAAACTGGTCAAATGAATTGAATGAAATTGATGATTTATTCAAAATTGACCGAATTGTCCTAGAAATGAATAAATTGGTCAAACGAATTGAATGAAATTGGCGATTTATTTAAAATTGACAGAATCCCCTAAAAACGAATAAATTGATAAAATGGATTAGATAAAATTGATGATTTATTTCAAAATTGACTAGATTGTCCTAAAAATGAATGAATAGATTGAGTTAATGATTTATTCAAAAAAATGACTAAATTGTTCTAAGAGTGAATGAATTGATCAAATGGAGCTAATGATTTATTCAAAAATGACTGGATTGTCCTAAAAATGAATGAATTGATAAAATAGGTTGGGTGAAATTAATGAATAAATTGGTCCAAGGGATTGATGGTTTATTCAAAAATTGATTGAATTGTTTACCCATTGGTAGTTTCAAAAAAATTCATTGCAATACACTAGTTTATGAGCCTTCTAAAATCAAGATTTGGCCTCAATATATTTACCATCTCAACAATGAGGAATTATTTGTGAATCTCTTCAATTTAATGTCTTTTACGCAAGAAATTTTTACCAATTCTGATAAAATGGCCAAAAAATGATTGTTAGATGTTCATATTCTAATGTGCAAAAGTTGCTCTATTACCTTTGAGACCAATGTCATCATCGTGAAAGGAATCAGATCCTACCTTACCTTGTGCACTACCCCTTTGGATAATACAAGAAATATAAACGTGCAAGTCTCATTGGATTACATATTCGGGACACAAGGTGACTTATTCCTAACACGGGATTCCCTATGCGGCATTCCTTCTAAGATTTATGTATGATGCCAATTTATTAAAGCGATTAAATATACAATTTGAAATGAACATATGACCTAAGGGGACCCTTTGTATGCCAGGGTGGGCCTAAAATGATATGCAATTATTAACCTATGAATGCAATACTTTGGAATTTAAACGTGCAATAACCTATCTAAGAAGGTAGGTTTTAAAAGAGTATTATGCCAGAACTCTTTATTTTTTTAGCGTTTGTAAATGCAAAAGACAAAAAAACAAGGAAAGATTAGTTCAACACATAACACGTTGGGCAATTAGGTGATAAAGAAAGAAAAATATGGAAAGAGGGGTTGGATCCCTCCCTTCGTGCCTAGTGTTCCTAATTGGGTATGGTCGAACCTTCAGACCAAAGGCGAAGGGTCATCAATCCCAAGGCCTAAAAGTCGGTGGTTTGAGTGATCCCTTGGACATTGCTACACGCACGTCGTGCCACAGCCACATATCCAAGTGGATCGATCCTAATCCTAATCGAGTGGAGTGGTGTGACAACCACTAAAAGTAAAAAGAAATGAGGGGTTGTAAAGTAAAGCGTATGCACATATCAAGTGCTTCCTTTTGAAGGGAGGGATTAAATACCATCAAATGCGGGTGAAAGTTCTAGGGTGGCTATCCCCCCTAAGATGCAAGCGCGATTAAATATAAGTAAATGAAAAAGATAAACACATCATTCACATACATGGATATCGAGACAATTGCGCGTGTGAAATGCAAGAAAATCCTAAGAAGGGAAAATGCAACCCTAAACCTCCAAATGTGATATATAAAAGGTTAAAAGAAAAAAATGATTGCCTAAATCAAATGCTCGGACTCTCTAAATCCCCAGTGGAGTCACCAAGCTATCGCGCCCCATTTTTAAAATAAAATTCATTTTTTCTCAAAATTCATCAAAAATTCATTTTTTTATAAAACTCGTTATTTTATTTTAAAAATGGGGCGCGACAAGCCCGACAAGTGCCAGAAACATAAAAAAAAGCCCGAAAATGGTAATTCATAAGTAATATTATAATAAACAAGTCACAACTAGCAATGTATAAAAGAAATCCACATGACAAGCAGCATAAACACAAGAAAGCCACAAAACAAAGCGATTCATAAAGCAAGCTGATCCTAAAGCTAGTGAACTCAAGGCTTGGAGCATCACATGAGCTCAAACTGTTCACTACCCAGTTCCTCATCATCAATATTTTCATTTTCAGCTTGTACATCCTCCACTTTCTTAGCTTCACGTCAGTGAGTTTTATATGCCTTTTAAGTAGCCTCTTGAGTAGCATCTTTTGCATTTTCACCTTGACATGAATAAGTATCCTCTTGTTATGCATGATTGTTTCCTAAGATTTGGTCGTGGAAGAGAAGGTATTCATATTTGTTATCCAAAGACATCAGCATATAAAGACCATGCTCAATCAAGTCACATGTTTCTTCTAGTCAAGCAACAAGGAGATAGCTTGATCCCATCTGGTGGCTTGAGAAGAGGTACCCGATTAAGGATATAAAAGGAAGATGTTTGCTCGAGATAAGGAGTAGAGTGGGGAATGGGCTACATAAAGAGAGGAAACAACAGGTTTAGGCCTTTTAAGATGCTTGGAAGAAGTAGAAGCTATAATAGTAGGAGCTTGAGTAGTGAGGATGTCAAATTCAGCTTTAGTAAGTTACCATAATGACATTTGAGATTTTTCTTTTCAAAATGAGCTTTAGTGAAAAATTGATGGCTTTTCTTCTTTCAGTAAAAAACTTGAGAAGCCCCTAAACTATTATCACTATCCACTTTTTTAGGCCTTCATCTAAATTTTGACTCCAATAATAATTAATAGTGCATAGTTTGAGG
Source organism: Coffea eugenioides (assembly GCF_003713205.1). NCBI lineage: Eukaryota > Viridiplantae > Streptophyta > Magnoliopsida > Gentianales > Rubiaceae > Coffea > Coffea eugenioides. Next base: position 14,744,582 of record NC_040039.1, read on the forward strand.
ACTTCTAACCATTTTAAACATAAGTCCATTTGAAACTAAAGGGCATTTTTGTCCAACCATAATTAAATGCATCGGGAGTAGAATTAAAAGAGCATAATCATCGCTTGCTTTCAACAACCTCAAGATAAAGCACAATTTTTTTTTATTAGGGATAACAATGGGGGTGGGTACTCATAGGAGGAGAAATAGGGTGGGCTTGGGGCAAGGCAGGAGGAAATTTTCTCTCCCTACCTTAAATGAGGCGAGGGGCTAGAGATACTCCCGTATCAATTATATAAATATATATAGAATCTACTAATTATAAATTTATTCTAATCTGGATAAATTAACAATTAATTATATGTAATGTTAAGTAATAAATTTTGTATATAATTTTATATTTGACTAATTTGGAAATTAGTTAATCAAAATATTAGTTTGACCATTACACTATTGTAAAGACTAAAAGAAAGAACCCTAATCCCTAGTTGCCGCTCTTCCTCAACTCCTCTTTTCTTCTTTACTGCAAGAGTGAAGAGCCTCTCACCTCATGATCTGTCTATCTAACTTAAATGCTCCTTCCATCACTTTCTCCTCTCCCCAGTTCTTTGAAGACAACTCTTCCCTTTCACTCATCTATAGCAACCAAGGCAGGTGCTTCTTATGTGAATATTTGCTATGGTTGTTCTTGACTGTTGGTATGAAGAGGTTGAGGACTATTGTTTACTATAGTAAGCTTGTTAATTTGTTATTGTTGGTGTAATTGTGGTAGTAGTTGTTGTAATGGTATTAGTAGATTGATTCAGGACAAAAATTTGCTTGCTCCTATATTTTAATGTTCTTTCTATCAACCAAGGCAGGCATCTTTCAAACTTTTGTGGAATTGGTTGGTGTGTCATATTTTTGTTAGTTATCATGGAGGCAAATAGAATCGAGTTTTTGTGTTTTAAAATTCTATTTTTAAAATAGGATCACATCTTTGTAGAGCGAAATGAAAGGCAGGGCGGGGCAGGAAGAGATGTTTGGCAACGGGCCTGTCCCATTGCCATGTCTAAGACTTATTTTTAAAATGGTAAGAAGTTCTTAAAATGTACAATTTTAATTGTTCAAAAGTCAATTGGAGAAAAAATTTAGATGAGAGGCCAAAAGTGAAAAAATGGCAACAATTTGGAGGCTTCCAATATTTTTTACTCTTCTTATTTTGAGGCTCATTTGTGAGAGGAATGCCAAAATGTTTAGAAATAGAAATTTAAAACTTAACATACGATAGTTTTCAACAATTGTCAATCCTAACTTTATTCATAAATCAGCACAAAACAAAACCAAAATCTAATTGAATGTTTCATAATGCAATAAAAAGACAGAGTTCCATGCGAAAGGTTCATATCTATGACCACTAGTTTTTTTTTTTTTTAACGAAAAAGCTTGTTATAAAATTTAGAGCAACTGCTCTGTCCTGTCTTCCTTGGTTGACATATTGCACCAAGTTGGGAAGTCTCTTTCCCAAATTACACCAGTGATCAAATTCATGGCAAATTTTGCCAACATATGACTAACTACATTTCCTATTCTTCTAATGAAAGAAAAATGACAAATATCAAACTCATTCTATAGCTTTATAATACCCTCCAAAACTGTAACATAGTTGACATCCTCAATTGAGTTTTGTTGCAGCTTCCTGATTATAGTTTTGCAATTTGACTGGATCTTTATTTCCTTCCATGCCTTTTGTTTTGCTTTTATCAAAGCCATTCGTATGGCTAGTGCTTCCTCCACTACTGGTGCCGAGGGATATTTGTTTGGCATTGCCCATGTCGTGACCAGTTTCCCCTCAGAATTTCTAGCTACTATACCCTATCCACCTTTTCCTTTTGATTTCTGCACTTCTGTATCTGTGTTAATTCTTATGCATCTTTCCCTTAGTGGTATCTACCTTTTATCTTCTTCCTTTGTCCCTCTACAGTCTTCTTGATCCATTGTATCTGATTACACTTCCTTATACTCTAGCGATTCTGATAAAGCTTTGTTGATTTGAGCCATTGGCTACTTCTTCAGTGTGTTAAACTGTAACTCATTTCTTGCCTTCCAAATCTGCCATAGTATGTTGATGGCTAAGGCAATATGATCATGTCCATCTTCTCTCTGAGTCACCCCCATAAGTTCATCCCACCAGTGCCAGAAGTTGTCCCTGTACTTTTCTAGTCCATCCTATCTTATTAGAGCACATTTCCATATTGCTTCTGCATTTTCATAGTAGAAAAGCATGTGCTCCAATGTTTCCACTTGGTTGCCACAACATTTGCACATTGGTTCTCCTTTTCCTGTTCTGGTCTTGATTACTCCATTTACAGGTAGGATCCCCTTTAGGCATTTCCATATAAAGTGCTTCAACATTTGCACATATGTGTTTTCATATTCCTGTTCGATTCTCATTTCGACTGCTGTCTCACCTTCTGATATTTCTTTTCCTCTTTTTTCTCTTTAGTTCCCTAGCTACCACATATGCAGATTTTACTGCGTATACTCCAGTTGGTGAGTGAGCCAAATAGAATCTATCTTTAGCTTTGCATGCACTCAAAGGAATTTTGAATATTTCTCTGGCATCTTCCTCACTGAAGATGGATTCTACAAGCTGCATGTTCCAATTCCCATTTGTTTATCTGCCTTCCCAGTGGTGGGGATGATTGGATCAATCCATTCTCTCTATCTGGAGGCCATTTATCTTTCCATATGTTGATAGTTCCCCCATCTCTCGCCTTTTTCTTCATTCCTTCCTTTAACAGCCCTTTTGAGCACATCAAGCTCTGCCATATCCATGAATCCTATGCTTTTGTCATGCTTTTCCAGATTGATGTACCTTTGAAGTACCTTGCTCTCATAATCTTACTCACAAGCAAATTGGGCTTAGATAGTAACCTCCATAACTATTTGCTAGGAGAGCTTGGTTAAAGTCTTGGAGATCACTTATTCCTAGTCCGTCTTTCCCTTGTATCTCTGCAAGGTCATTCCACTTTATCTAGTGAATCCTTATTTCTCTTTCTTCTTCTCTCCACCAAAACTTGGCCATCTCACTACAGATTTTCTGACATTTTTTTGGCAGTTTATACACTGACATAGCATATGTTGGAAGGGCTAAAACTACATATTTAAAAATCACCTCTTTTCTAGATTGAGATAGTAATTTTCCTCTCCAATCAGTCAATCTATTACACACTTTCTCCTAAATGTATCTGAAAATCTGTATTTTTTACTTACCTATCACCATGGGGAGCCCTAGATACTTGCTCTATGTAACATGTTTCATAGTGCTCAATTATGCCAACATTGTGGTTCTTTGTTCCTCTCCCATATTTTTGCTAAAGAGTTATTGATGATTTCTCTGCATTCATCTTCTGTCCTGAGGCTCTGCTATATATTTCCATCACATTCCATAGTTTATCAGCTTCTTCTTTTCTTGCTTTGTAGAACACTATTGTATTATCTATGAAAACTAAATAGGATAGACTTGGACTAACATTTGCTATTTTTTAACCCAAAGAACTTTCCTTGATTTATTGCCTGTTTAAGCACATTTGCGAATCCTTCTGTACACATAACAAATAGGTAAGGAGATAGTGGGTCTCCTTGCCTAATTCCTTTGGTTGGTTTGATATAACCCACTTTTTCCCCATTCACATTTATCCCATAAGTCACCGTGGACACAAATTCCATCACCCAGGATCTCCATACTGCATTGAAACCCATTTTCTTCATAATTTCATATATGAACTTCCACTCCAACCCATCATATGCCTTTGCCATGTCTAATTCCAGAGCCATATATCCTTTTTTTCCTATTCTTCTGTTATTTAGGAAATGGATACACTCATGAGCTATGAAAACATTATCTAATATTTGTCTTTGAGGCACAAAAATAGATTGATTTTGATTGATACACAGATTGAGAACAAGTTTAAGTTTGCTAACAAGAACTTTGGCTATCACTTTGTAGACCACATTGCAGAGACTTATTGGCCTATACTGAGCCACAAAAGTGGGAGACTCTACTTTAGGAATAAGACTAATCAGAGTATGGTTCATAGAGTTAAGCATATGACTAGAATAGAAGAAACTTTGAATTGCTTGGACCAAGTCATTTTTCACAATATTCCAGAATTTCTGATAAAAGACTAGGGACATTCCTTCAGATTCTGGTGGTTTATTTGGGTTCATAGAGAAAATGGCTATTTTGACTTCAAGTTCAAAAATTGGTCTATTGAGTTTTGGTTCATTTAGCCTGTTATAATGTGTGGTATGCCTTCTATGACCTTTTCTATATCCTCAAGAGTATTAGAGGTAAACAAGTTTGTGAAATATCCAATGATTTCTCCCTCTACCTCCTTTCATCAGAGCACCACTCACTATTATCGTTTTGCAGTTTGGTAATTGTGTTTTTCTTTCTTCTTCTAACCACACAGCTATGGAAGTACGCAGTGTTTTTATCTCCCTCTTTGAGCCATTTTATCCTAACTTTCTGAATCCAAAAGATTTCTTCTTTCTTGTAAGCTTCAGAGAGATTTTTGTAAAGACAAGCCAACTTGATTTTCCCTTCCTGCTTGTTCTTTTTCATTATCTAATCAATCTCTAATTTTAATGTATTTATTTGTTTAAAAGCATTATTATCTAAGCTTTTGTTCCATCTAAGAAAGGCCATTCTACGTTCTTTAATTTTGTTTTGAAGCTTATACATTTTAGAACCACACTATGGCACAATTCTTAATATCCTAGGCAATTTTAACTACTTTCCCTATCTCTTTATGGCACAACCACTTCTTGTCAAAGTTGAACCTCTTTTTCCATCTCCTATTCATGGGGTTAGTATCAAGGATGAGAATACAGTGATCAAAAGCCTCTTTCCAGATGTGTTTAACTTTGGCCTTTTCAAAATTGTTTTTTCAATCTCTACTACCCAAGTTTCTATCTAGTCTTTCCTTCACCTCATTCCCATTCCCAAGATTACCACTCCAAGTCCAGGTGATACTTTCAAATCCTAGATCAACAAGTTCATTATTTTTATGAAGTTTTTGAAATCTTTAAAGCTATTTTCAGGTATCTTGATCCCATCCCATTTTTCCTCATTAGATATAATTTCATTCATGTCTCCCATTATAACCCAACTACTTCCCTACAATTGTTTCCTTTGATTCAATATATCCCACTGCCTCTTTCTAATATTAGCATCTATGCCAGCATAAACACATATACACCACCAAGTTTTCTTTTTCTTCTCATCCTCAATTTGAACTTCAATAGTGAAACTGCTAAAAAGAATTTTTTGCACTTTCAAATCTTTCTTCCAAAATATTGCTAAACCACCAGACCTACCTATAAGGTCCACTACAAAGATATTATCAAAACCAATTCTACTTCTAACCTTATTCATGAAAATTTTCCTATTTTTAGTTTTTGATAGGAACACTAAAGTTGGGAAGTGGAGCCTCAGGGCCTCCTTGAGTTGGGGAATTGTCAAAGGACTCCTAGCACCTCGACAATTCCATACCAACACTCTTATTTAAACTTGGGAGCCCCATTAAGGTCGGGCTCCTCCACTTTCATTAAGATTCTGTCTCCTACTATGTCATCCTCTTTTTTGCATCTCTTGAATAGTCCTTCCCCTTCTTCTTCTGTGAAACATAATTCCTCTCTAGCCAACACCTTCCTTTCCCCTTTCTCTAGTTTTATGTTGTTGTTATTGTTCAACCCTCCTAGGGGTTTCCTCTTACTTCTCTAACTAACATCTTCCAAGCTTTTCCCTCTTTATAGTTTTTTTTTTTTTTGGATTTCTACCACTGTTCCCCTGTTGTGAGCCTACTTCTCACTTCTGTTATCAATGTCTGTCTTTCTTGGAGTCATTTCACTGGTATCAGCAATCCCGTCATTCCACATGTTATCAAAATTTTCATTTTCTACAGTTATCATCATACAATTAGTACTTATATCTCTTGAACTCCTTCCTCTTGTTCTATATTCTCAGGGGTCTTTGTAGAATTCAGACCTGCATCTAAAAGTTTATTCGTTTCTTTCTCTAGCATCTCATGCCTTTGCCTTTCCTTCTCTTTAACTACTCCTCTTTTATCTTAAGATTTTATTGGACCTTTATTATTCTCATTCTCTAAGCCATAGGTGAGCAAAAGTTGTTTTGGCTCATTAATAGCTATTCTCATCTTCACTCCTATTACCGATTTTAGTATTTTGTTTATTCCCCTGATACATCCTTGTTCTCTTGATAAGGCTACGTGGAAAGCTAGCTCTCACCAGCCTCCAAATTGGGTGTTTCTCTCTACATGTGGTCCTTTCTGACTATAGTTTTTTTTCATTATGACCTACTCTCCCGCAGCAGTAGCAAAAATCAGGACATTTCTCATATCTAAATTCAATCCATTTTGGTTCCCTTCTCATCCTCACTGTTGTGCCTCTCAGTAAAGGCCGATCTAAGTCAATTTCCACTAATATTTTCATGTGCCTCCCTTCTTTGCTTCCACCTGTTGGAATGATAACTTCCTTAACTGACCTGAATAGTCTACCTATTTTTATCCCCACCTCTTTGGTAATCCAATGTATAGGTAGGTTCCAAACCTAGATCTAAATTAGACAAGTTCTAAATGCCTCTCTATCAATTTCTCTACCTTCTCTCCACTTGTTAATAACTAGTGGTTGGCCGTCATAGATCCATGGTCTTCCTCCTAGAACCTTCTCCATCTCCTGTGATGATTGAAAGCAAAATTAGAACAGGTTGTTTCCTAGTTCTATTACTTTTAGATTCTTTGGGTAATTCCACATGTTATTTGCAAAACTCTTAATACCCAATATATTAGCCATTTTTTCCCCAAACACTTTCCCTATTAGGCTCAGTTTACACTCTTCCCTACAGCTTTTCACATCTATGTCCTCTAAGCTTACCTTCTCTTGTTCAATGCTTGATAGAGAAAATTTTTCCATGATCCTTTCCAAGTCTTCCATATTTAGGCTCTCCACATACTATAAATAGACTAACCAAAGTACTGAAAAAGATAAAAAACAGCTCCATAGGATCCAAACAAAAGGAAGACCGATGGCTAGACACTCTTAAAAGCAGAAAATACAGCAAAATGAGAAGAAAAGAATGACTTCCGCTTAGCTAGAAGGCAAAAATGTTAACAATAGAGGTGAAAAACAAGACCTAAACAAGAGAATCTGGCTACTATAGACATGGAAAGAAAAAGAAAACTACATCTTAGCTGGCAGAAAAAGATTACCTCTAAGCTGAGAAGATCTCAGCTACTTTTCACTACCCAGATTTGGATTGGGAAATAATGAGAAGAATTCAACCTACTTTAGTTTTCTGTGATAGCTTGAATTCTGTGCTCATGCTTGATAGATCCTGTGCCTAAATAACTGATTGCCATGGATGTAGGCTATTCAGCTAATAAATTCATATTCTTAATGTTGTAAGTTCTAGGAATCGAGTTTTCTAGTTTTCAAAAAGTTCTAAAGTTTATTTTGGGATTTGAAGTTTGAAAACACCTACTGGGGGGATTTCTCTCTTTAGAAATAGAGAAAAAGACTCTCATAGAGAGAGAACTACTTGGCAAGATCCATCTATGACCACTAGTAAGAACAAAAAAGTTAGAGAGAATAGTGAAAATAATATAGAAATCAAATTGAGTTCACATAGATTGGACTCATTAGAGGTATAAAAAGAAGTGAAAAAAAAATACTTTTTTAACTCATCATCATCAAAAAATGTTAACCTCATCGGGTATAGCCTTGTAGGAAAAGAAATTTGCAACATCTCCTTTTCATTTACTCTCAATTTTGGTATCAAAGATTTAATTAACAAATGGTAGGCAAAGATGAATACCAATATGATTGGTTCAAGAAATAACAAAGTCAGGATTTTCTCCCTCACGAATATGGACATAAAACTTAGTAACCATTTCAGGATAAAAAAAAGATGAAAAAATGTATCAAGTGAGACCACTTTTGAGGGAAATTTTTTTCTAAGACTCAATCTAACTTGGTTTGGCAAATCAGAGACCAGAATGGATCATTAAGCAATGATTCCTTTATGAAGAACAATGAAGTATCTTTCCTTTGGCCTCGGTATCAATGAATTCAGGAAGCTATTGAGAAAGATTTTGAAGCATTTGAGAGGCACCATTGTGTTGACTAGAAATCTGTTGACCATTGTCTGTCTTAGAATTTTCAGTCCCATATGCACCTGCATGACCTCGCGATGACTAGCCCTTCACTTTCACCCTTTGTATGTCAAACAAATCACAAACACAGACTTTATAAAGCATGCAAAGAAGCTTTATAAAGATAATTTGGACAAGGACTATCAAAACTGATATTTTTGAAAATCGGAAAGAATGAGGGATAAATGGATAAGTTGAGGCCTAGGGATTAAAAGGTTGTGTTGCTTTTCTCAAAATGTCAAGGTTCATCTTGAGCCCGTTTGGATTGCTATTTTTTAAAATTTTATAGAAAATATATTATAACGAATTGATGTGTGTAAGGTAAAAAAGTAATTGAAAAATATGTTTATAAAAAATATACAACTTTTTTTTTGGAAAAAATGGTAATCTAAACAAGAACCTAGGATTATTCGAATGGGCTAACGACAAAAACGTCAACCAAACTCTTATATGAAAAACTAAGAAGCTTTCTAATTTTTTTGTTTGACGATATATTCAACAACCAACAAGGATCAGACATTCTACAGTAAAAAAGACAATTTTTTGAAAAAGAAAACTTTTCTAAAACTCCAAGTTTTGTTCTTAAACATATAAATTGATAAATGGCAATGCTTTTATAAAAATATCAGCAATTTGATCCTTAGAACAAACTAAAGTGAAATGAATTTTAGCTTTTGTACTAAATTCTTAAATAATTAGTGCTCAATATCAATATGTTTGATCCAAGAAAGTTGGATAAGATATTTTTACGAGATTAATGGTACCAATGTTATCACATAGGGTAAAATACACGGAACCCCCTTGTGGTTTCGTGAAAAGACATCTTACCCCCTATCGTTTAGAAACTTCCACATAAATACCCTAAACTTCATAACTAAAGTGAAAATTGACTTGTAACCGGGTGTGCAGCCTAGTGATAATGGGTATGCGAGATTAGTTTGGAACAGGGGCTCAGTAATTCGTGGGAAATCAAAGCCACTCCTACGATTTTCTTTCTCAGAGATGGCAAAATGGTAGACAAACTCTAAAATGGCAATTTTAATACTCTAAAATCGGATCTCAGAGAACAAGGGATCAATTTTCTTCAGCAATTTTCTTCAGCAGTAGTAGTAGTAAACACAGAATTGAGTGCCCACTCAATTATTGATTGGGGATTTGTGGGAAAAATTTGGGAATCCACTCATAAAGGGAATGGTCATGCCGCTACAGATAAGGAGAAGAATATGGCCTTCTGCCTCGAGATTGAAGCTATAGCTAAGGAGATTGCCCAGGAACTTATTCGTTTCCACGAAGAAATGATGGTAAGAAAAGCAGATGGTGCACATCTTCTGCGGAAAAATATCATCATCACCTTTTCTGTCCCAGTCGTGTGAGGGTGATGATGATGATGAGGTTGACGATTCCGCTTCTTCCTCTGCTTCTGGCTCTCGCCCTTCTTGTAAAAGCAGAAAATCTTGAAATTGGAGTACAGGGACTTTAGTCTTGATGGCAGCGGCGACGACATGAATGGGAATGGGGACAAGGGATGGGCAGGTGCCCTTATCGAAAATGAAGATGTAATTGTTGGAATCGTCGGCAGAATGATGTTGGTGGTCAGGGGGTGGATTGTAGACTCCCAGATGGGCGAGTGCTCCCATGGCCAACAACTTGAGATGGCTCCATAGGTTTAGAATGAATGCTCCAGTCAGGGCTGTCGGTAATCTGATGACGAGTAACGGCAGTGGGGGAAAGGGAATTATACCACTTGTAATCCAGTGGAGTTATGTTTGAGGTGGGAAGATGGAAAAAAATGGGTTTCCTTTTATCATTTCTGGGTTAGTGTGACGCCCCGAAAAAAAATGAGTTTGAGAACCCGGAAAATTTTCTAATTTTCTAGGATTTATTTTTTTAACGCCCGCCTTTCTACATTTTCTTGATTAGAAAAATTCCCCAGATAAAGTTTATGAGCAAAAATAGTTTTAAAATGATTTTTCTAGTATCGGTTAGTTTTTGAGAAATTAAAAGCGTATTTTGGACGTGGGACCCGCAAGTGTGGTAAATGCATTATATTTTTAACCACTTGTTGGAATTTTGTATTAAGTGATATTAGTTTACAATGTGTTAAGATATTTGTGTAAGAGAGACAAAAAGTTAGGCAAGCAATTAATGAGAGGGACATGTGTCACCATATGATTAAATCTTGTTTTGACTTACTATTCAACCTTTTACCAATTACTAAATAAAACAAAAAAATTGATCAAATATCTTTCATTTTTCCTTCAAGCTTGGCCGAACCTCCTCTTACAAGAAAAGAAAGAAAAGCTTCCAAGTTTCTTGCTCCAATCATGTCCAATCTCACAAACTAACCATTTAATCTTGAATTCCTTCCATAAAACCTCTTCAAGTAGTGATTGTGAGTTGTTGTGTGAAGTTTTTTTGGAAAGTTAAGGTGTCCTACAACTCTCCCTCTCTTGTTTACTAGGTGAGTGGTATATGAACTTTCCCCTACACTAATGAAGCTTGAGTTGTGCTTAGTGGAAGCTAAAGTGTTGAATTTTGTGATTTAATTCTTGTTTTTGGATGAAATGGTGAAGTTTACAATTTATTGGTGAAGTTTACAATTTATTGGTGAATTTTCTGGTTTAATGTGATCATGATGTTGTGGCCTTGTATGATGATTGGAAATGTTATGTAATGAAGCTAGAAGGTGGAAAAAGTGGACAATTGCTACCAATTTTGTGTTTGGAAGAAATTCTGGAAAATTAGGGTTCTTGAAGCTACATTCTGTCCGAAATTTTAGGTCATAGATAGAGGCCGAATTGGCCTTAGCTCAAAACATGAAAGTTGTAGGGAATGACATTTTAGAGGTGCCTACAAAACTTCAGGTCATTTGGAGTAGTGTAGAATGAGATATGTCGTTTTTACTGTTGCTGTTCTGGGTGATCAGAATGTGCGAACTGTGATTGTAATCGTCTGTTTTGACTGGAATTTCTTTGGATTTTGTTGTTGGTGTCTTCTGATGAAATGTAGCTTGATGTCTTAGCTATCATATGCCTTTGGAATCAATGCATTTGGACCTGTGTAGACTGAGTTGGACGAATTACAGCATTGTGTGATTTGGGAACCTGCAATTACGATTCTGGTTTGGTATTCTGCATATTTGACCTAGTTGTGCTAGGATTTGGACTGAGTGACCTTCTACATTGTTGTAGCCCTGGTTCTTAGCTTCGAAACGGTGGGTCTTGGACCTCCATCCGATACTCGTAGTACCTTTGGTGCCATTACCGCAAAAGGACGTCAAAACTGTTTTCTGGTTTTGAGCAATTGTGGTTAATTGCTATGTGATTGGGTTTGATTGTAGGTTGGAAAATAAAGGAATTAAGGGGAAATGCTGTCCGATTTTAATAGCGTTGGTTACCTTAAGTTTCAAGTGAAAGGCTTGGACTTGAATGATGGAATTGGCTATATTGAACAAGGATTATGAGCCGTGGAGGTGAGTGACCTTAAACTACTTGCAACGTTACTTTAAAATGTTTCTTGCATCGTTTCTTTGATTGCATATCCTGTGTGCCGGCATATAAGTTCTTGACATGTTTTGGCTCAAATGAGTACTTGGAATTCGTGTGCTAGACTCCGACGTTTCCTCCCCGTTTAATGTTCCTGTAGAGCACCAATGGGCTCAATGTTAATGTTCAATGTTAAATGATCGTTTGGAGCGTTGGACGTCTAAGTACCATGATTTCACTGGTTCACGAGAGCAATGAAAGTGCATTGATTACTGAATCATGACATTATTGAAATGAACGATTGTGAAACTGATTTGATAACTGATTTTATTGGTTACTCGCTGAGCTTCTAGCTCACCCCAAAATGTTTTATTCCCCTCCACAGGGCTCAAGGCGAAGGAGTGGCTTGTAGTGTTTATCATGGATTATATCATGTATGGATTGAATTTGGATTTCCTTTTTGTTGAACGTTTAGAATTGCTTGGATGTGTAATCGTCTAGTTTTGGACTTCCTCCTGTATAATAGTTGGTATCAAGGATCAGAGTGGCGCTGCGGAAGCGTGGACGCTTCGCTTTTGATAGTTGGAAATCGTTTCCGCTTCACTTATGACATGTAATTATGGGAGACTTGGATGTATATTTGTGGACCATGTGATTTTTCTTTGAGATTGTATCTTGTATTTGTTTGAGGATTGTAGTGAACGACTGAGTCCCGGCGAGAGCCGGGCAGGCGGCCCGCCGAACCCTCTGGTTCGCCTTAGGGGGAGGTGGGGTCGTCACAGTTGGTATCAGAGCCATATGCCGACAGTTGGGACTTTAAGTCCTTCGTCTGGAAAAGCCCCGAGCCTCTCGTTCGTGAAGAGTCACGAAGCGAAACTCTCCGTAGGGGATGCCCGCGTGCGGGTGGCAAGCTGATAGGTACCCCGTGATGTGACCCTGAGAACTGTCACAGTTGGTATCAGAGCTTAGGCTTCAGATCTCTGTAGTGTATCCTAGGCTTGAAGTTTAGGATGCCGGACTGTGGGTTTGATTTGACTCTTGAGATATTTTTGCGGGATGTCTTGACTTGATTGGTACAAGAGGGAATGTCGAGGACGACATTCTTTTAAGGAGGGGAGATTGTGACGCCCCGAAAAAAAATGAGTTTGAGAACCCGGAAAATTTTCTAATTTTCTAGGGTATATTTTTTTTAACGCCCGCCTTTTCTACATTTTCTTGATTAGAAAAATTCCCCAGATAAAGTTTATGAGCAAAAATAGTTTTAAAATGATTTTTCTAGTATCGGTTAGTTTTTGAGAAATTAAAAGCGTATTTTGGACGTGGGACCCGCAAGTGCGGTAAATGCATTATATTTTTAACCACTTGTTGGAATTTTGTATTAAGTGATATTAGTTTACAATGTGTTAAGATATTTGTGTAAGAGAGACAAAAAGTTAGGCAAGCAATTAATGAGAGGGACATGTGTCACCATATGATTAAATCTTGTTTTGACTTACTATTCAACCTTTTACCAATTACTAAATAAAACAAAAAAATTGATCAAATATCTTCCATTTTTCCTTCAAGCTTGGCCGAACCTCCTGTAGACACCAAATTTTAGTGTAATTTCATTTACTATTTATTTTTATAGTTTGTGCTCGTTTTATTCACTTTTTAGTTTTTAGTTTTTTTAGTTTTTTGTGTTATTATTATTATTTTTAAGTTTTAGTATAGAATTTCTCGAAAAAGAAAAGAAAAGCATTCAAAAAATATGTTTTAATTGTTTTGATTTAAATACAATGTTTTCTTGGAAAAAATGGAAAAAAGAGAAAAAAGAAAAATCATAAAAAGGAAAGTAAAAAAAAAAAGAAAAAAGGAAAATTTGCTCACAAAAATATGTTTATTCCTTTAAATTCAATCTTTGGGCACTTTAGTTATTTTTATTAAGTTATTTTGAGAAAAAGAAAATGATGAAAAGTGAAAAAAATTGAAATTTTTAAAAATAGTCATTTTTTGTTTAGTTTCTTTTGTTTAAAATTATTTTTGTTTTGTTATTATTATTATTACCTGGTTTGTGTATTTTTGTTATTATTATTTATATTTTTATTATTATTTATATTTTCTGTAATTTTTAAGTTGCCTTCTTTAAAAAAAAAAAAAAAAAAAAAATAGAGCCACGGCATGCAAACTGCATTTTTTTTGCAGTTTGCAAAGGAGGACTTGTGCGGCTCCTTAAGCTGCAATATGGTGGCAATGTTTTAAGGGTTTAGGAGGGGGGTTGATGATATAAATAGCAAAAAAAGAAGGGTAGCCGCAACGGAAGGGTTTTTGGGGGGAGAGTAAGAACGGCTAAGCAGAGAAAAACTGGGAAAAGGAAAAAAACTCCGAAGGGAGACTAGAGAGGGAAGGAGGACGGCTGGGCTGAAAGGAGAGGCTGAGGTTCTGGGCAAGAAACCTACGGGTTGAGGATTAGAGTAGACGGGAAGAGAGACTGGGAGGCAAGGGTGACGCGAAAGAGAACGAGAGGGAACTGGGGTAACCTGGGGAGCTTGGAGATTGTAGAAAGGAAATCAAGCGAGAAGGACCAAGGGAGAAAAAAGAAAGCTTGGAGTCTTGGAAAGAGTGACGGAAACAGAAGAACGGCAAAAAAAAAAAAAAAAGGAGACCAGAAAATTTCCAGATTCTTGGCGTAAATTCCATCAAAATCGGTCCTTTCGATTCACCTTCATAGCACAGTTTTCATATATTTGGTGTTAAGGATTCAAGGTAACTCTTCCTCTCCACCTTTCCGTACTTACAATGCTCAGTTTTTCATCCGATGTTGATGTTGATTTTGGCTTCACAGTTTTGATTTCTTCTGTGTCCTTGGGTATTTGCTTTTTCCTACGTTATTGGTACAGATCTTAGCTTTATTTCCTTGCATTTGGGTTTTGTGTTTAACATGGATCATTGATACTCTTTCTGTGTAGACATCACTTCACGTTTTCTCGTATTTAGTAACACATCCTTGGGTAAAAGTTCCATGAGCAAAATCTGTTTTTCTTTTCCCTTTTTGCAAACTGTTTCTTCAACTCAGATTTCCGTGGGTTTGGTTGCTTGGCATTGAAACCTGCTTTTGTGGGTATAGAAATCTTTCTATGGGACATGATGAATCCATGAAACTTGTTTTCAATATTGAAGGTTGATCTTTGTTCGTTTGAATAAGCAAATTAAAAAAAAATGAAAAATTTCTGAGCAGATTCTGTTTGAGGCTTCCTCAAAACCATTTCGTAGTATCATTTTGAAAGCCTTTAGAATGTTGTCGTCTTGGTACCTTGTTCTTAATACTTAGTTGTCGTCTTGGTCAGCCTTTTTAGAGTGTTTTTGAAAGCTTTGAATTAGGATGGGGCAGTAAATGATTATCTCATCTTGTTCTATTGCTGAATTTCGATTGAGGGAAAAGGGTAGTGAATCTGTATGTTTGTTTTATTGTATGTTATGCTCCAGGAGCTTATGGACTCCTCCCTCTCTCCTTTGTCCCAAGTTTTGTGCTGGCGTTATGTTTAGGATCTGCTTTGAGTCCTTTTATGTCTTTACATTAGAGCTCAAATTAGCTAAGAGCCCCCTCAATCATCATGCGGCTATGCTAACAGTTTTTCTTTCTTGTCTTCTGCGTTTGGGTTGCTGGAATTTGTTTAAGTTTGCTTTAATCGTCTGAGATGTCATAAGAATGTTTGGGAGCTAAACATTAGAGACCATATCATTTGTTGGATTGGTAGTGACCGAAAGAAAGATCTCGCTGCAATTTTCCAGTTTAGACGTGAGCTTTCATAATTGTTCCCTTGCTGCACTTTCATTTAGCCGTGGTTTCCTTTGGTCATTCCTTTGCTGCACTTTTCATCTAGCCATGAGTTGCACATCTTAGTTCCTTAGCTGCACTTTTCATTTAGCCGTGAGTTATCACTTTGTTTCCTTCGCTGCATTTTTTCATAAACCCATAAGCTTGATGAGCTTTATATGTGCGAAGTTCATGTGAATGGAGTTGCGACATAGCAACAGAAATTTTCGTCGTAGATGGTTTTCTTTCTTTTGCTGTAATTCATCTTCATAATTTGCTGTTTTCTTAGCTTTTCGCAACAATACATAAGCTGGTTTGCTCATTTCTTTTCGCTAGCTGAATTAGGTGTAGAAAGGGGTGGTGTTTGATTGGTTTTGAAGTTGTATGCTCGGCTCTAAACATTGTGAACCCATTTTTAAACATTGCTGGATTTTTTGATGAGATTAGAAATGTTGAATCTTCTTGGCATAAAATTTCCTAGCACTTGCATGTTTGTTCCTGATATGTTTTGGTTTGTTTGGGGGATCAAGTTGGGAGTTATGTTGTTTGACTCAAAGTGGGGATGTTGCTAGATAAAATTTGTCCAAGCTTGGCGTTAGTTTTGCCAAAATCTGTTTGAAAAAATGAAAATGCACCAATCTTTGAGTGGGTTTTTGTAACAAAAGTGCAGCAGCTTTTTGGTTTTGTAAACTTGCAAGAAATTACTTTGATTAAGTATTGTTTAAGCATGCTTTAATTAGAATTAGTTTAACGCTTTGTTAGCTAAAGATTCATAGATGAATTTGTGGATAAGCTAGCTTAGCCTACCAAGATTTTCTTGTTGCTGCCGAAACTTCCTTGTTGTTTTGCCGAAAGTTTCTTGTTTGTTGCAGAAAATTTTGTTCCTCACGTATGCATGCATGTCAATATTTCTGAATCTTGCACTTTGAGCCCCAAGTCTCCCCTTAAGTCACTAGGGCCCAAAAACTTTGGAATTTTAATCAATTGGATCCCTTGTATTTTTGCAGCAATGTATGATGGCCCAACTACATTTCATGATCTTGCAATTAGGTCCTAAAACACTTGCATCTTAACCCCCTAAGTTCCCCCTTGCCTTGTTATGGTCCAATTAGTTGAATAATTTAATCACTTTTGTCATTCTAGAATCTTAATTGTTTTTGGTTTGCTTTGACATGATTTTGGGTAAGATGTTTAGTGAGTTTTAGGATGCATTTTGAGGTTCAATAAGTTTTAATAGAATTTTTAGCTTGGATTTTTGTTCTAAACACATTTTTTTGCATTTGATTTTTTATGGGTCTCATCTTAAGTCATCATTTTTGGTATTTTATTTTACTCTCTTTTAGGAATTTTCATGTCCTTCTAATTATGTCCCTCTTGCAATAATTGCTTTGTACATGGTTGGTTTGTCTATGTAAATACTTTAGTTGACTCAATTTAGTGTTTAACTTTCATTTTTCATATTTAATTTTTGTTTCATGTGATTATTTGATAATTTAAGTGGTACCTTAACCTCTTTATTATTTTGGAGGGTAAGTTAGTAATTTCACTGCGTTAGGGCGTTGCTTCAAGGGAGGTACACTCTATCCTTCTTTTGCACTTCATTTGACCCTACGTGCTCCTACGTGTTATGTGAATATGCATGCCTACTCCGCTTTCCTTACCTCTTTGTATGCATTTACTCGCTTTTACTTTTATTTAAGTTTTACGGGGTATGTGTACACCTCTTGGCTTGTAATAGATAGGGCTCGGTGAGCATCTTGTCCATTTCCCCTTCCCCTTTATGTTTTCATGGGGTATGTGTACACCTCTTGGCTTGTAATAGATAGGGCTCGGAGAGCATCTGGTCCACTTCCCCTTCCCCTTGGTTGCTTGCTTTTGTTGCTACATGTTTAATTGCTTTATTAGGCTCTTGCATCTAGTCGAGCATGCTAAGTGTTACGTGTTACGTGTTTACGAATGTTTTGGCATGTCTACTTGCTTTCATAGCCATGAATGAATGTGATGGATGAATGTACGTTTCCGCTAGTCCAACGCTAGTCGGAATTCATAGAATGGGCTAGTCCAACGCTAGACCCTTAGGGATTTCCCCTCGTTAGCACATCATTTGCTTGTTCACCACATATCACGCATTTTCCTTAGTTTTATCATTTGGCATGATCCTCGAACCCGTTTTCCCTCCATTTTAGGATTTTTGCATTTCATGCTAGTTATAGGGTTCATTTTGCTTGAGTGTCCCCTTCCGATAAGGGAAACGAGCGAGTGTGGCTACTCGATAGCCTTAGCACGCTAGTTTCGCCTTCTAATCAAAGGGAAAATCAAGTCACGATTTAGGTCTCCCCGTACCCAATA
The DNA here is from genome assembly GCF_003713205.1 of Coffea eugenioides. Lineage (NCBI taxonomy): Eukaryota > Viridiplantae > Streptophyta > Magnoliopsida > Gentianales > Rubiaceae > Coffea > Coffea eugenioides. Next base: position 14,762,407 of record NC_040039.1, read on the forward strand.
TGCATGAATTCCCTAGGCTCATGCATTCTCAATCCACTCTATCATTACACTTTCACTTTCGTCTCATTTGCACACATGCACCTTTTTATCACCTTCACTTGCACACGAACACTTTTTTGTCTCCACTTGCACACGAACCCTTTTATCTTCACTTGCACACGAGCATTTTATCTTCACTCGCACACGAGTACTTTCATCTACATTTGCACACCTTCACTCTTATCTTATTACTTTTATCATTTTTCTCACTTCACACAAACTCACACTTTCACATGGCATGCATTCCACTCATTTTTCACGTCATTTAGGTTTAGGTGTGACCTCTCCAAAAGAATCATTATTGGGCTTCACAATTAATGTGATTGGCACCACTCGACCTTTGAAGAGAAATTTCCCCAATACCCCTAGGTCTAGGGTTTTGCATTCATATAGACATATCCAATATGCGATACATACCTTGGGTAGAAAAATTAGGAAAATTGGTTTAAGTCACGCAACTAGCCTTGGCTAGGTCGAAGGGGTGCCTTGGATTTTTATCCTTGCCTTCCCCTTCGTCAAATGTGACCCCCGATCCCTCTTTTGGTTACGTAGACCCAAAAGTTCTCAAAAAGGGTTTATTTACTTTTTTTATTCAAAAACAAAAATCATTTTTGGGTGACTTGGTACACCCTAACTCTATACCAAGTGGCGACTCCATTTTTTATACAAAAAACCCATTTGAACTTCACTTGGCCAAATCGTCGCAATCTAAGTCCCATGGCCTTTTACTTTTCATTTTGCACACGTTCACACATTACACACCACACACCACACATTCATCATCACACATTTATTTTTCAATCGAAAAGTGGGGCGCGACAGTTGGCGACTCCACTGGGGACTTCCTAAGTGGGTCCAAGCATTTTTGACTTAACCATTCGTTTCCTTTTTCTACCCTTTTTAAGCATAGCATTTGGATATTAGGGTTGCATTTTCCATTTTAGGACCTTTTGTTACGTAATCAAACCAATCCCTCGACTCACGAATGTATGTTTGAATGAATGTTTACTTGTTATCTCGCGCTTGCATTGCATTTTGGGAGGTATGGGTCACCCTAGAGCCTCGCGTTGGTTCTTGACCCTTCCCCTCCAAACGAGCACTAGCATACGAGCATACGCTTTACTTCTTTTATCCCTTTTATTTTTCTTTAGTGGCTTGTCACGCCACTCCACCCTATTAGGATTAGGTGACTCACTTGGACATGTGATCACGACACGATGTGTGTGTAGCATGTTCCAATGGGTCACTCAATCTTCCACTTAAAGCTATTGGTTGATAGCCTTTAGCTTTTGGTCGAAGATTGAGGTTTTGATAGATTCACTCAAGCACGTAGCCGCGACACGATGTGTGCGTAGCGGTGTTTGGGGAATCGCTCGAGCCACCGACAAAGAACCTTGGGATTGATGACCCTTGGTTTCTAAGTCTGAAGGCTCGGGGACCTGAGCTTATCGAGTCTAGATGCATTAGCGAACCCCAGCCTCATGCATCCATATTAGCATTGCCTAGGGAAGAATCGGCCTTACCCGAAATTAGGAAACACTATTCACGAGGGGAGGGGTCCCACCTTTTTTTTCCTTATCTGTCTCTGTTGCTTTGTGTTATGTGTTGAACTCACGTTTCCTTGTCTTTTGTCTTTTGCATTCACAAACTCTAGCAAATAAAAGGTCTGGTACGACCTCCTTTTAGAACCTACCCTTATAGATAGGTTATTGCACGTTTAAATATTTTGGTATATTGCATTCATAGATTAGTAATTGCATATCATTCTAGGCCTACCTTGGCGTATAAAAGGTCCTTTTAGATCATGATTTCATTTCAAATTGCATGTTTTACTGCTTTAATAAACTGGCATCATACATAAACCCTAGAAAGGGAATGCCATTTAGGGGATCCCGTATTAGGAATAAACCACCCCATGTCTCGGATATATAATCCAAATGAGACTTGCACGTTTACCTTTCTCGTACCATCCGAAGGGGTAGTGCACAAGGTAAGGTAAAGATCCGATCATTTTCATAAAGTGATCCTTGGAATATGAGCATCTAGTAATCACTTTTTGGCCGTTTTATCCCTTGCGTGAAGGACATTATTTTGAAGAAAATTCACAAATGATTCCTCATTGTTGAGACGATAAATATAGAGGCCAAATTTTGATTTTAGAGGCTCATGGACCAAGGCATTGTAATGATTTCTTGAAACCACCCAGTGGGCGAATAATTCAATCGATTTTTGAACAAATCATCCATCTTGTCCAATCCATTTTTTTCAATTCATTCAATTTTAGTACAATCTAATCATTTTTGAAATAAATTCATTTGACCAATTTACCCTTTTAGGGTCATTCGGTCAATTTTGAATAAATCGTCAATTCATTTGACCAATTTACCCTTTTTAGGGTCTTTTGACCAATTTACCCTTTTAGGGTCATTCGGTCGCTTTTGAATAAATTATCAATTCAATTGACCAAATTACCCTTTTTAGGGTCTTTTGACCAATTTACCCTTTTTAGGGTCGTTCGGCCGATTTTTGAATAAATCCCTAATTCAATTTCATTCATTTGACCAATTTACCCATTTTTAGGGCAACCGAGCCGATTTTGAATAAATCAAATTTCGTTCAATCTGTTTGATCCATTTACCCTTTTTTAGGGTGATCTGATTAATTTTGGATAAATGTCATTCAATTCATTTGACCTGTTTCCCTTTTTAGGGTAATTTGGTCGATTTTAAATAAATTATCGTCCTATTGGGGTTTCATTGTCAAATTCCAAATTGGGAAATCTAGTCACTTTTGAAGAAAATCGTCCATTGCATCCAATCAACGAATTCCAATCTCTTTGATAGGAAGTTCGTCAAGGTAAAACCCGTGCGTTTTTGCAAAATCTTGTACCGATCAAAGGTGATCAATCTCTTCGGACGAGGTCCTCATTTTGACCAAATTTTTCAAAATTATTTTCACTCCATAAGCTGATTGGATCCATCAGGTATTGTATAGTGCCTGCTCTGGAGGATTGCATTTTCATGCTAGGCCTACCCTTGGCATAAAAGGGTTCCCCCATAGGACATGCATCCGATTTTTCTGGATATCTACTAACTCTTGCCTTTTTCTTTTCCTTTTCTTTATTTTCGTTGGAATAATTGAGCGAGAGTTGAATCTAAAGGCAATCCTTCAAAATTTTCAGGCAATATTTAAACATCGCTTCTCGTCGAAGCCCCATCATAACGCGATCCCACAGTCAAGCCCAGAGGAATCGTGTAGACATGAGTTTGCAACCGGAACTGTCGGATAAGTCTGTTACTACAGCCCAACCTGAGACTGCAAGTTTGGGGGTCCAACTGACTGAGATGCTCACGAAGTTTGGTGAGATGGCATCTGAAATGGCCATCCAAAAGAAATTAATCGATGAGCTCATCAGTAGCGGAGTTCGACCCGAGTCTGTACTCATCAGTCAATTGGGGCCAGAATCATTGGTCATGCCCACGACCCAAACCACTTTTACTCCACCCTTTATTATTCCACCCGAAGGAACTTTCACCTATCCCACCATACATTTGCCATACACTTGCCCTCCTGATCCTTCATTCTTCCCTACTTACATGCAAGGCCCACAGCCCCAAATCACTTCAAATATACCACCTGAGCCACATACCTTTTATCACCCTGTTGCTGAGCCATTCCTACCAGACCATATTGTTCAAACCAAGGCAGAAATGGGGGAATCTTCTGCTCCCGTTGATATAAAGCTGCTCAAACGCCTCGATCGTTTTGATGAATTTATGAGAAGGAGTCAGGGGTTAAACAAGCAAGGAGTCTTGGATTACGATGAGCTTTGCCTCTTTCCAAATGTGCAATTGCCTGAGGGGTTCAAAACCCCTAAGTTTAACAAGTACGATGGAACTGGCAATCCCAAAACGCACCTCCGCCTGTTTGCCAACAAATTGGGAAGGCCCATAGACGACGAGAATTTGCCTTTACGGCTGTTCCCGGAAAGTCTGGAGAGGGATGCACTCAACTGGTATTCCAAGCTGAAACCCGAAGAAGCAAAGACCTGGCTGGACTTGTCCAACGCTTTTGTAAAGCAGTACGAGTATAATTGCGAGTTGGCTCCAACACGAACCACGTTGGAAGGGACAAAGAGGAAGCCATCTGAGGACCACAAAACCTATGCTAAGAGATGGAGGAAAATAGCTGCCAAAGTCGAGCCACCGATGACTGAGGACGAAATCATACGCACTTTCATTAAAGCATATGATCCCCCGTATTTTGAAGAAATTTTCCGCATGACTGGATGTTCGTTCGCCGCCATTGTCAATAAACTTGAGGAGTACGATGACTTCGTGAAAGCTGGGAAGATTGTTAATGTCTCTGCCCTCAAATCCCAGTTGGATGCTTTGCAAGGACAGGGGACTAGTGAGAAGAACCCGCAATTTAAAAAGAAAGAGGGGGAAACTGCCTTTACCTGGAATCAAAACCCTGTCCCAAGACCCAGACCTCGACAATACCCTACCAACTCAAACCCTTACCCCTACTACTCAAATCCTCATCCTGTTTACCACACCAATATCACTCATCCTCGACCTCGCTCAAATTATGCCAACCCGCCTACAACCCCTTTCCAAATACCTCAACCAAGCTTTCAACAAGCTCGTTCTCGGCCTCCTTACCACCAAAGATTTCCCCCACCAAATAGACCCACCTACAACTATCCCCGACCCACTGAAACTTACAATCAAAGCCGTACCCGAACCTTCACCAACTTAGGCAGGCCTTTGGACCAAATGTATGAGCAATTGAAGGTTGCCAACAAAATAGGCGTGATTCCCCCTCCAACTTACCTTCATGGCATGCCTGCTGGGTACAATCCACATGCTATTTGTGCCTATCATTCGGGGGTACCTGGCCACTCAACCGCCGATTGCAGGGCACTTAGGCACAAAGTCCAAGACATGATCGAGGCTGGGGAAATAGTGCTAAGAGGAAAGGGTGGACAAGGACCAAGTGTAAGCACAAACCCCTTTCCTAAACATGAGGACACTTTAGTGGCATCCACTTCCAGTGACGAAATCTGAGAATCTTGAAGGCACGTTGCACCGTTTGGATGGCCGAGTATTTTCCCTCTCGAAGGGATTTTTGGTAAATCTAGGGGTTGTTATTTACTAAATTTCACAAAAACTGTTTCTTGCATATGTGAATAGTTTAATGAAGGCATCTTTTGCAATTGAGTTTATCTTGTTTCCACTTTGATTTGGAGTTGCATGAAATGCATAATTTGCTTGATTTGATTATTGTCTTAATTCTTTTAAATTCTTTTGAGATGGCCAAAGTTGAAATTATTTGACCCTCTGAATATCACTGTTCTGGAATTCGATGAAGCCGCACATTGAAAATCCCTTCATTTCAAAATCCCTGCATTAAAACTCCCTCCCTTGAAAAACCTTCATTGAAAATCCCTTATAAAACTTGCTTCATTGAAATCCCTCCATTGAAAATCCATCCCTTGGAAAAACCTTCATGGAAAAGGCCAAGATCCCTTCATTGATAAAAATTCCTCCCCTGCCAAGCTCGAAGCTGATTGGTCAGAGTAGGGTTACCAATGATTGATGAAAAACAGCTGAATGTCATAAGCATGACCTATGTCCGCCACCGATCTTCTGAAAAGGAAACAAAGTGCTAAAGCGATGAAAGACGAAGTCGAAGGCAAATTTGCTTCAAATTGACAAAGCTTATTGGGTGTTCAAAGGAGAAATGGATGGACAGACATTCCCTCAACCTATCAACTCAGACATGTGTAAGATGTTCTTTATTTGATTATGCAAGTTTCTTTTTGGAAATCGCGCAAGGGACGAGGCACAAGTCAGGCCATCTTCCTTTCCAATCAAAACATTTCATCCCTAGTCATCCCCTTTGAGCTATCAGAACAGTAATTTTCGTTTGGCAACCCCTGAGAACTGTAAACCCCACACTGGGGCAAATTCATTTTGAAAATGATCAGAAAGGAAAGAAAAACCCCACACTGGGGCAAATTTATCTTTGGAAAAGAGATGAAAAGGAAGAAGAACCCCACACTGGGGCAAATTTAGTTTTTGGAAAAAAAAAAAATGCAAAAAGTAAGAAGAATGCGATGAAGAAAATGCAAAGAAAAAATCCAATCAAACTGGGGCAAAATTTTCCTCAGTTTCGTTCAAAATTGTAAATAATTTCAAAATGATGCAATCTCAGGCTATTTTACACCCCTCTCATCAAAATTCGCTTTCAAGCCTCAACTTTTCTTGAAGAACACCCCACCTGACTTCATTTCAAAAGCCCAAAGTCCTGGCTTTCGTCATTTGCCGTATTTTCTATTGGGAAATTTGCTAATTAACTGGCAAGTGATGTCCATAATGCCTTCGCCTAATCTTACAAGGGAAGCGCATTTCACTGATGTCAGCAATCTTCAGTTCATACTCCTGAGTCGATTATGGCTGAGTTTTTCCATTGGTCCTTAGGTGAAAACCCGAAAGAGCACCTCAAAAGAAAAGGAAAAAAAAGAAAAACAAAAACAAAAACAAAACAAAAGAAAAGGAGTGGGGGCAACCTTGGTGAAAACCCGAAAGGGCGCCAAGGTAGGATTTTACAGTAAGCGAGCACGAGGAGGAACGGTTGGCGACTTGGTTCATGTGGATTTCTCCTCATTTTTGTCATACTTCTGCCAATACTGAATCCCAGAACAACGATACCCGGAGATTCAAATATGACATCCGTTGGCCAAAACTGTGTCATTTTGTAAAACATTCTTTTGCAAATACATTCTTAGGAAACTCATTTTTTCCAAATTACTTGCATTCATGGCATTTTTTTTGTAGAATTTAAGCACAAATGGTTAAGTGTGCATTCTTGTGCATAATTATTTTTACACGACACGGGAATTTTTCTTGCATACCTCATTCTTTATCATTGAATTATGGTAAATGACAACCCCCGTGGTTTACTCGAAGCATACTTGGGTTCAGTCATCTTTTAAAAAGGCTAAGGTGCAGCCGAGCCAATTACAAAGGCTTCGCAATATGGCAAAATGCTTACCCGGTCAGTCTGGAAAAGCAGAGACATTTGAAGTGATAAATCCAACCAAGTCAGATGCCGCGGCCAACTTTGACGAAGGCACCCAAAGGCTTATGTTTACACGATTCTCCAAAGGCAAACGGATCAAATGATGGTGGCAATTCTTTTGTTTTTTCTCTTTTCCAGAAAAATTCCATGCACAGATGAAAGTCATCACACCTCGCACTGGAATCGGTGTTGGAAGGAGTCCTCGGGTAAACAAAGGCAAATCGAAAATGTCGCAAGCAAATTTCATCAAAAATGCGATAGCATGGCGATATGGAATCAATTCTGGACTCACATTGCAAAAAATGCATCATACTGGGGCAAATTAATTTCTTGGAAAGATTTTCAAAAGTCAAAAGAAAAGCAAAAAGAAAAATCATCAATCAGAAATCAACACAAATTTTATCAAAAGCATTTTCGGGTCAGTCCCATGATCAAAGCATTTTCGGGTCAGTCCCTCGATCAAAAGCATTTCGGGTCAGTCCCTCGATCAAAAGCATTCGGGTCAGTCCCATGATCAAAGCATTTTCGGGTCAGTCCCATGATCGAAAGCATTTTCGGGTCAGTCCCATGATCAAAGCATTTTCGGGTCAGTCCCACGATCAAAAGCATTTCCGGGTCAGTCCCACGATCTTTTCGGGTCAGTCCCACGATCAAAAGCAGATTATTTCCGGGTCAGTCCCACGATCAAAAGCATTTTCGGGTCAGTCCCATGATCAAAATCTTATTCGGGTCAGTCCCACGATCAAAAGCATTTTCGGGTCAGTCCCACGATCAAGAGCATTTTCGGGTCAGTCCCGCGATTCAAAGCCTGTTCGGGTCAGTCCCACGATTAAAATCTTATTCGGGTCAGTCCCACGATCAAAAGCATTTTCGGGTCAGTCCCATGATCAAAAGCTCATTCGGGTCAGTCCCACGATCAAGAGCATTTTCGGGCCAGTCCCATGATTTGAATTTTCTATCTCTAGTCAATCCCAATTTTATATTTCTGTCCGGGTCTATCCCGTGGGTCTATCCCAATTTTACATTTCTGTTCGGGTCTATCCCGTAGGTCTATCCCAATTTTAAATTCCTGTTCGGGTCAGTCCCGATTTCAAAATTTCTGTTCGGGTAAGTCCCGTTTTATTCTTCATGTTCGGGTCAGTCCCGTATTAGAATTCCTGTTCGTTGGAATCTTTCGCAGCCGAATAGCACAGGTAAGTATTTGGTGTCTACTTCTTTGTCTCAAGTTTTTTCAAAACTCAGACAAAGAGGGGCAAACTGTAGACACCAAATTTTAGTGTAATTTCATTTACTATTTATTTTTATAGTTTGTGCTCCTTTTATTCACTTTTTAGTTTTTAGTTTTTTGTGTTATTATTATTATTTTTAAGTTTTAGTATAGAATTTCTCGAAAAAGAAAAGAAAAGCATTCAAAAAATATGTTTTAATTGTTTTGATTTAAATACAATGTTTTCTTGGAAAAAATGGAAAAAAGAGAAAAAAGAAAAATCATAAAAAGGAAAGCAAAAAAAGAAAAAAGGAAAATTTGCTCACAAAAATATGTTTATTCCTTTAAATTCAATCTTTGGGCACTTTAGTTATTTTTATTAAGTTATTTTGAGAAAAAGAAAATGATGAAAAGTGAAAAAATTGAAATTTTTAAAAATAGCCATTTTTTGTTTAGTTTCTTTTGTTTAAAATTATTTTTGTTTTGTTATTATTATTATTACCTGGTTTGTGTATTTTTGTTATTATTATTATTTATATTTTTATTATTATTTATATTTTCTGTAATTTTTAAGTTGCCTTCTTAAAAAAAAAAAAAAAATATAGCCACGGCATGCAAACTGCATTTTTTTTGCAGTTTGCAAAGGAGGACTTGTGCGGCTCCTTAAGCTGCAATATGGTGGCAATGTTTTAAGGGTTTAGGAGGGGGGTTGATGATATAAATAGCAAAAAAAGAAGGGTAGCCGCAACGGAAGGTTTTTGGGGGGGGAGAGTAAGAACGGCTTTTGCAGTTTGCAAAGGAGGACTTGTGCGGCTCCTTAAGCTGCAATATGGTGGCAATGTTTTAAGGGTTTAGGAGGGGGGTTGATGATATAAATAGCAAAAAAAGAAGGGTAGCCGCAACGGAAGGTTTTTGGGGGGGGAGAGTAAGAACGGCAAAAAGAAAAACTGAGAGCTGAGAGAGTGAGAGTGGGAATAGCGAGAGAAAAACTGAAAGAGAGAGCTGGGTAGAGGACATACGAGAGAGAGGTGACAGCCGAAACTTGGAAAAACGAAGAGAGAAAGCTAGAAGGGAAAAGACAGAGAGTGGGCGGCTGAAGAAAGCAGAAAAACAGCGACTGAGAAAGAGTGATAAAAGAGTGAGGAAGATTTACGGTGGATTAAGAGAAAAGCAGTGAGTTTTAGAGGTGTTGGTTCAGGAAACTTTGGGCAGCAAGAAGGTTTTGGATTCGTTGAAGCAAGGCAAAGAATCAGGAAGCGCATCTGCGGGAGAGACGAAGGAACAAAGATTTTATCTTTTGAAGTGCATCAAGATTCGGTCAAGGTTTAAAGGTAACATTTTTTTTTACTTTGGATTTGTTTGTAAGTTGCTGAGTTATGTTTGTATGCTGAAAGTCTTAGTCTTTGCACTGGATTGCATTCTTCATGTGAGTTTCTATCCGTGAATCTGGTTTGATTTTGGAGGAGAAGGGATTTGCGTTTAGCTGTGTTCGTTTCTAATGTTCATGGCTGTTTCTTTTGGTGATTTTTATGCACAATCTGGGATTGAAATTTGCATGCTGGAGTGCTGAAAGTTGTGTTTACTGGCTTAAGGTCTAAGCTGGATATTTGGTAGGATGTTAACCATGTTGGAATGAAAACTTTTGCATGAGATTAAACACAGCTAAGTTAGGGACTTAAATCTGGAAAATTGCGGTGAGCTTGGGAGCAAAGGGCCGCAAGCTTTGTTTTTTATTGCAGAAAACTGCGGCATCTCCTCTCTTTCCTTCCATTACTGTTTTGCTGTTTACTTTCATCTTTGATGGTCAGCTTCATTTGCTCCGTTTCAACCCTGCAATGAACTTGCATGTTTGGTTAATGATGGATAGGTAGAAACCTGCTTCTGATAGACCTGTTTGCATGATAGAATGGGTAGAGTTGCGGCTGGAAAATTGCCGCAAGCCTGGAAACCAAAAATGCAGCAGTATTGTTTGTGTCTTTATTGCAGAAATGCACCCCTGAATAAGTTCAAGTTTGCTAGTTTCATAGTTATCCTTTGGTTTTTGCATGTTAAAGCTCTACCTCAAATTTTTCTGAGCTATGTAAGCTCCCGAATGAAATTTGCAGCAGAGAAAAGGCTGCTGTATCTGTTTTGTTGTTCTTTTCTCCGTGGTCTTTCACCAAGTTGGCCATCTCAATTTGATGGTTAATTTGGTGTGGAAAGGGGTAGTGTTTGATTGGTATTGAGTTTGCATGCTTGGGGGCTGAAATACTTGATTTAGATCAAATACTTTGCTGGAAAATAAACAATCAGTTTTGCCGAGCCATTTTGCATGTTTTTTCCAGATTTTTTGCACTAGATCTTGCCAAGTTTCCTGCTTGTTTGAATGGTGGTGACTATGAAGTGGGTTGTCTAGTCTGAATTTGTGATGTTGGTTTGGAAATATCTAATCAAAGTTGTGCTCAAGAAATCTGGTCTTGAGGGAGATGTGCAGCAGATTTCCTTTTTCGGTTGTTAGAGCATATGAAAATTGCAGAAGTGAAGTTCTTCGTAGCTTGCATGAATTGCATGAAAAAACTCTCTGAAAATTGCACTTTGGCCCCCCAAGTCTCCCTTTATTTCACTAGAACCCAATCAATTAAATAATTTCATCAATTTGGTCCTTGGTAATTTTAATTCGTGCAACTTCATTGCTTATTTGCTTCAATTAACTACCATGCTTTGTTTCAATTGCGCTTAAGACATGACTTTAGGGGCTTTATGATCAAGTGAGCTTTGTTTTGCGCATTTCTTTTAATTTTTCCAAATAAATTGGTACCTTGACCATTTCTTTTATTTTGGAGGATAAATAAGTGATTTCACTTCATTGGGGCCCAATTGCAAGGGAGGTAACCTCTATCTCTTTGATTTTCATTTCTCTTCCGTGCTCCTACGTGTTATGTGAATATGCATGTCTACTTCGCTTTCCTTACCTCCTTGCATGCATTTACTTGTTTTTTTACTTTTATTTAAGTTTTATGGGGTATGTGTACACCTCTTGGCTTGTAATAGATAGGGCTCGGAGAGCATCTGGTCCATTTCCCCTTTCCCTTTTATGCTTTTATGGGGTATGTGTACACCTCTTGGCTTGTAATAGATAGCGCTCGGAGAGCATCTGGTCCATTTCCCCTTCCCCTTGGTTGCTTGTTTTTGTTGCTACATGTTTAATTGCTTTAGTAGGCTCTTGCATCTAGTCGAGCATGCTAAGTGCTACGTGCTACGTGTTTACGAGCGTTTTGGCATGTCTACTTGCTTTCATAACCATGAATGAATGGAATGGATGAATGTACGTCACCACACTAGTCCAATGCTAGTTGTGGCTCATTAGGCCATCCCTTTTTGTTAGTGCATATTTGCATGTTCACTACATGTCATACATTTTTCTTAGTTTTATCATTTGGCATGCTCCTCGAGCCCCTTTTCCCTCATTTTAGGATTTTTTGCATCTCATGCTAGTTAGGGTACATTTGCGTGAGAGTCCCCTTAAATATGGGATATAGACGAGTGTGGCTTTTTCTAAGCCTTAGCACGCTTATATTCCCTCTATCAAAGGAAAAATCAAGTCACGATTTAGGTCTCCCCGTACCCGTCTTGCTTGCATTCCCTAGGCTCATGCATTCTACATTCACTCTATCATTCTATACCCTCATTACACTTTTATTTTCTCCTCCTACTTTCACACATGCACCTTCATATCCCTTCCCTTGCACACAAACACTTGGATTTTTCACACAATTTCACACGAGCACCTTTTCATACATCTGCACACAAACATTTGGATTTTTTTTTTACAATTTCACACAAGCACCTTTATACAGTTTCGCACACTTGCACTTACATTTCTTGCATCTTTCATACACTTTCACACTTGCACACATTTGCATTAATCGACCTCTATGAGGTTTTCCTTTGTTGGCCGCCACAATTCATGTGGTTTGGGACCAAAAGCCTCACGAGAGACATCGTAGAATTTAGGATTGCATTTTCCTTTTCGTTTTGCATTCATATAGTCATATCCAACGTGCGAACATACATTGGGTAGAAAACTAGGAAAGGTAGGGTTAAGTCACGCAACTAGCCTTGGCTAGGTCGAAGGGGTGCCTTGGATTTTTATCCTTGCCTTCCCCTTCGTCAAATGTGACCCCCGATCCCTCTTTTGGTTACGTAGACCCAAAGTTCTCAAAAAGGGTTTATTTACTTTTTTTATTCAAAAACAAAAATCATTTTTGGGTGACTTGGTACACCCTAACTCTATACCAAGTGGCGACTCCATTTTTGATACAAAAAACCCTTTTGAACTTCACTTGGCCAAATCGTCGCATTCAAAGTCCCATGGCCTTTTACTTTTCATTTTGCACACAATTTAACTCGATTCAAAAAGTGGGGCGCGACAGTTGGCGACTCCACTGGGGACTTCCTAAGTGGGTCCGAGCATTTGATTTGGCCATTCTTTTCCCCTTTCTACCCTTTTTATGCGTAGCATTTGGATATTAGGGTTGCATTTTTCCTTTTTAGGACTTTTTGCCTCGCGCACGTACCAAACTACTCCCCACTCACGTATGTATGATTGGTTGTTTGGATGTATATTTTACTCGTTTTATCTCGCGCTTTGCATTGCATTTGGGTGGGGGATGTACCCTAGAGCCTCGCGTTGGTTCTTGATCCCTCCCCTCCAAACGAGCACTAGCATACGCGCATACGCTTTAATTATTTTTACCCCTCATTTATTTTTCTTTTAGTGGCTTGTCACGCCACTCCACCCTATTAGGATTTTAGGCGACCCACTTGGACATGTGATCGTATCACGACGTGTGCGTAGCATGATCCGAGGGGTCACTCGATCTTCCGCTTTAAACTTTAGGTTGATAACCTATTAGTTTTTAGTCGAAGGTTGAGGATTTTTTTTTAGATTCGCCCAGACGGGTAGCCGTAACACGACGTGTGCGTAGCAACGTCTGGGGAATCGCTCGAGCCACCGACAAGGAACCTTGGGAGTGATGACCCTTGGTTTCCAAGTCTGAAGGCTCGGGGACCTATGACTTATCGAGTCTAGATGCATTAGTGAACCCTAACCTCATGCATCCATTTTAGCTTGCCTAGGGTAGAGTCAACCTTACCCTATTAGGGACACTATTCACGAGGGGAGGGGTCCAACCCCTTTCTTCTTTTTATTGCTTTATGTCCTTGTGTTGATTTCGTTGCTACAATGTGTTATGTGTATTTATCGGACTGAGCTAACTTTTCTTGGTTTTGTGTCCCAATTGCATTCACAAACCCTAGCAAATAAGAGGTCTGGCATGACTTTTTAGAAACCTACCCTTGTAGATAGGCTATTGCACGTGTGAAAATTGTGATATATCTTGTTCATAAATTAATGTCATACCATTTTAGGCTTACCCTGGCAAATAAAGGGCTCCTTAGGTCACGTCTCATTTCAAATCACATTTTTCCCTGCTTTGATAAGAATGGCATCATGCATAAGCCTTAGAAAGGGAATGCCATTTAGGGAATCCCGTGTTTAGGAATAAGCCACATTGTGTCTCGGATACTTAATCCAGTGAGACTTGCACGTTTACATTTTTGTACCATCCAAAGGGGTAGTGCACAAGGTAAGGTAGGATCCGATCGTTTTCATAGAGTGATCTTTGGAATATGAGCATCTAATAATCACTTTTTGGCCATTTTATCAAAATTGGTAAAAATCCCTTGCGTGAAGGACATTAATTTGAAGAAATTCACAAACGATTCCTCCTATTGAGATAATAAATAAATTGAGGCCAAATTGTGATTTTAGAAGGCTCATAGACTGATTTTCTGAAACCACCAATGGCCGGCCGATTCGATCAATCCATTTTGTCAATTCATAATCGATTTTAAATAAACCATTCCTTTGACCAATTTACCCTTTTTAGAGTCATTCGGTCGATTTTGAATAAATCATCAAATCTTTTGACCAATGTACCCTTTTTAGGGTCATTCGGTCGATTTTGAATAAATCGTCAATTCATTTGACCAAATTACCCTTTTTAGGGTCTTTTGACCAATTTACCCTTTTTAAGGTCATTCGGCCGATTTTTGAATAAATCAAATTCAATTTCATTCATTTGGCCAATTTACCCATTTTTAGGGCAACCGAGCCGTTTTTTTGACCTATTTCCCTTTTAGGGTAATCCGGTCGATTTTCAATAAATTGTCAATTTCATTTGACCAATTAGGATTTCAATGTCGAATTCCAAATTGGGAAATCTAGTCAATTTTGAAGAAAACCGTCCATTGCATCCAATCACTTGATCAATTAGGGTTTTTGACCCGTAATTCACTGAGAAATTTTATCAACGAATTCCAATCTCTTCGATAGGAGTTCGTCAAGGTCAAACCCATGCGTTTTGCAAATCAAAGGTGATCAATCTATTCGGACGTTGTCCTCATTTTGACAAATCTCTCACCCCAATTGACCAAATTCTTTCAAAATTATTTTTCACTCCATGAGCTGATTGGATCCATCAGGTATTGTATAGTGCCTGCTCTGGAGGATTGCATTTTCATGCTAGGCCTACCCTTGGCATAAAAGGGTTCTCCCATAGGACATGCATACCGATTTTGCAGTTTTGCCTACTAACTCGGGGTATTTTTCTTTTGTTTCCCCCCTCCCCTGCATTCATAAAAATATTTCAATAAGACGAAAATGTTCTTCTATATCTGATGATAATTTTAATCCAATAAAGTTTGAAGATTACAAGTGTTATTTGATTCTTGGGCGGATCCTACGATGAAAACCCTCTGAGAGATGTTGTAATTGTCTTCCAAAGGGAAATTTTGTATATTTGAAAAGGAGACAAAAAGTGTATATGTGGAGCTCTTTACAAGTTTCTCTCTTCTCACTTGTATCGTAATTGAATGAGAAAATTTGTTTCAAACTTTTTCAGCAATAAACTTTTTGGACAATCATTGTTTTGTGTATATTTATGTACATTTCATTCTTTATTCTTATTCATTGGAGATTTCATGATGAATTTTAAGAAATAAGACTAAATTGGGATTTTTTCAACCTCCGACCTGAAAATTCACAATAAGAGTGTTCAGAATTAAAAGAGGTCATTCAGAAGGCCCAATGAGATATCTTTTTTCCTTCATTTAACCTCAAAATAAAATCAGTCACATTGATTGATAAATTGCAAATTGGGACATTCTTTGCTTGGAAAAATCCCCATTGGTTTAACCGGATTCAATTCACATCTAAGTGAAAGCAAAAATGTGCATTATTCTTGTTTGTTTTGAAAATTTGGAATGATACTTTGAGCATTTGTTTCACTATCTATACAGATTTTTATCACTTGCTCTCCCATTTGAGCCTATGAAAAGAATAATTTCGTTTCAGATAAGAGCCCTAATGATCACTACCCTATATTGGAAAATTTTCAAATATCAAATAGGGGAATGGATTTTCAATAACCGTTTCGTTACTTTGGTTGTCATGAGGTGTAAGAATGATGCTTTGGCCATCGTTTCTACAACCTAAACACTGATCATCCCTTGCATCCTTATTTGAGCTAAAATTGGTGGTTCTTTTCTAATGCACTCATGGTCGTACCCCACATTGGGGAGGGAAATTGAAAAAAAAAAACAAAAAAAAGACAAAGGAAAAAAGGGAAAAAGCAAAAATGCTAGAATAAGGAGGGAATTGCAAATTGGGGAAATTTGATTCCACTTGGGTTCCAAGTTTGAAAAAGAAAAGGAAGGGTTGTTGTCCATGTGAATCACCTATGTTTCACAAATATGGATGAACAAGGGTCTTCCCCAATCAGTTAATTCAGATACATGCCAAAAATTTCCCATTAATGAAAATTTCCTTTCAGAGTTATTGTAAGGAACGGAATACAAGTCAGGCCATCTTCTTTTCCAATCAAACATTCTATCCCTAGTTATCCCTTTTGAGCCTTCAGAATAAAATACTTCATTTGGCACCCCCTGAGAATCGCAAACCCCACACTGGGGCAAGTTGGGTTGAAAAAGAAAATTTCAAGAAGCGAAAAAGTGAAAACCCACAAAATCAAAAGGCAAAAGAAGAAAAGAGAACCTCAGTTCAAAAGTAAACTGGGGCAAATTTTGTGAAATTTCAAAGAATGGCAAAAAGGCCGAAAAGTCAAAAGGAAAAAGAAAAATGAAAGTGAAAAGCCTCAATTGAGCAAAAACTGAGGCAGATTTTGATTTAACCCTGAAATAGGGTTGGCGCAACAATGCGATCTCGGATTTTTCAAACCACTTTGAAATCCGTTTTCAAGCCTTAACTTTTCTAAGCACCCCACCTGACCCCATTACAAAAGCCGAAAGCCCTGACTTCTGTTCTTAGCAATGGCCCTGTTAAGAAAATTTCTGATGTCGAAAATTTTAGCTGTATTTCTGAATTGATTTGGCGTGAGGTTGACACTGCTCTTCATATGAAACCCCGAGAAGGTATTTCTGAAAAGAGGGAAAAAGAAAAGAAAAACGAGTGAAATGAATGCAAAAGAAAGATGCAAAAAGATTTGATGTTAAAAGACCCTGTTGGGTGATGATAAAAAGTCAAACAAAGTCCAAGAATCTGGAGTCCAGATGAAGGCAATGTTGAAAAATGCGATCTGTGGTGTAATGTCCTTGAAAGTTTTATTCTTTAGCTATCGTTTTCAAGCCACATTACAAGCTCATAAAGTCCATCGTTGACTTATTCCTTCATGACAATCCAAAGTGACGACTATGCTCGTAAGAAATCCATCAATCATTTGTGATCATAAGGGAACAACCAGTTTTTTCATGTTTTAGCTATCGTTTCCATCCGTGTTATTGCAAGCCTATAAAGCTCGTATGTGGACTACGTTTTCTTAAGAAATAAGGATGATAAACTCTTTGCTTTCACCAAGATGTGGTATAGAAAGGGTTACATACCATCTGAGCACATGAATAAGACAAATCTTGACCTCCCATTTCCAAATCAGAAATAACGCCATTACCCAAAGCTTCGATGCTAAGGTAAGGAAGAAATCCTTTGTAATTTGGCATTATTTTGAGAAATTCATCATGAAATTTTCTTTCTTATAGTGTTCGCATAAATGGAAAGTCATCCAAACCAATTGTTTGCAATCAAATGGGCCCATACTGGGGCAAAATTTTTATTCGCAAGATTTCACAAAATAAGCCCACACTGGGGCAAATTTTTTATAGTCCATTTGAGGATTTCGTCAAAGACTCAAGCAAGACTTTCAAATCAATCACGCTGCCTTTTTCTTGAAAATTTGAGTGCATGTAAGCCCCTGTGCAGGTATTCACAGTTGAAGTCGACGAAAAGCATCTGGCGATGTGGAAGGCCGATGCCGAAGAAAGGAAAGAAAGAAGGGAAAAGGGCCCTACACTGGGGCAAATTATTTTTGGGAAAAAGACTCTCTCGAAAAATCAGAAAAATTCAAAAATCAAAAATCAAGTTCAAATTCTTGTTTCTTGGAAAATCAAATTTAATTTCTTGATTCTTGACAAATCAAATTCAATTTCTTGACCAATTGGATGGCAGGATTGGGTCTTATCCCACTGAACATTTCAAAGATCAAGTTGGGCCTGGATTTGGTGCCGCCAACTTCCCAAACATCACGTTGGGCCTGGATTTAATGCCGCCAACATTTCAAAGATCAAGTTGGGCCTGGATTTAATGCCGCCAACACTTCACAAAATCAAGTTGGGCCTGGACTTGGTGCCGCCCAACATCTCAAACATCACTACGTTGGGCCTGGACTTGGTGCCGCCAACATTCCAAAGATCAAGTTGGGCCTGGATTTCATGCCGCCAACATTTCAAAGATCAAGTTGGGCCTGGATTTAATGCCGCCAACATCTCAAACATCCCGTTGGGCCTGGATTTTGTGCCGCCAACTTCCCAAACATCACGTTGGGCCTGGACTTTGTGCCGCCAACATTCCAAAGATCAAGTTGGGCCTGGATTTAATGCCGCCAACATTTCAAAGATCAAGTTGGGCCTGGATTTCGTGCCGCCAACATTTCATCATCACGTTGGACCTGGGCTTGGTGCCGCCAACACCACATCATCACGTTGGGCCTGGATTTTGTGCCGCCAACTTCACGAAAGTCATGTTGGGATTGGTTTTAATTCAACCACCGTTAGCATCGAGTCTGTCTCACTAGCGTGTGCGTTTCATTCAACCACCGTTAGCATCGAGTCTATCTCACTAGCGTGTGCGTTTCATTCAACCACCGTTAGCATCGAGTCTATCTCACTAGCGTGTGCGTTTCATTCAACCGCCGTTAGCATCGAGTCTATCTCACTAATGTGCGTGTTTTCATCCTACCGCCGTTAGCATCGAGTCTATCTCACTAATGTGCGTGTTTTCATCCTACCGCCGTTAGCATCGAGTCTATCTCACTAATGTGCGTGTTTTACTTCAACCACCGTTAGCATCGAGTCTATCTCACTAATGTGCGTGTTTTCATTCTACCGCCGTTAGCATCGAGTCTATCTCACTAATGTGCGTGTTTTACTTCAACCGCAGTTAGCATCGAGTTTATCTCACTAACGTGCGTGTTTTACTTCAACCGCCGTTAGCATCGAGTCTATCTCACTAATGTGCGTGTTTTCATCCTACTGCCGTTAGCATCGAGTCTATCTCACTAACGTGCGTGTTTTATTTCTACTGCCGTTAGCATCGAGTCTATCTC